>NW_020455854.1:2815798-2875798 GCF_003342845.1 Nothoprocta perdicaria | reverse complement strand
AGAATCTGACTCTGATGCCACACAGGAACCTCTTTGGTTGGAAGCGCTTCCATAAAGCCTATCTCCATAACCCTTCACAATAGCATGCCAGTTGTGTCTCTGATTCCTCTACACGCAGGTGCAAAAGACACTGATTTTTCCTCACTATGCTCACTTCCAAGGTCTGAGAATCCGTTTTAAAAAGCATTATAACTTTAGTTCTTTCAAGCTAACTCTCATTTAAGAGTAAGAAAATATCAAAAAAGGGGAAAATGATTAAAGCTAGAGTAGCTACACACACTATAAATCCCTTCCTAGTCACGTGAAGGATGACTTGCATGCACTATTATTTTGCATTCTTTACTGTTATATTTATTGTTTAGGAAGCACACTGATCCATCTCCTGTTGTGGGGCTGTATTTGACACCTCACCACATCCCATTCCCGCAGCATCCCTGGCCAGGCAAAGGAGCCCACAAAATGAGCATTGTGGTGGGTCAACCATGGCAAGAAGGTCCATGGCCATAAATGCACAGGCCATGTGGAAGGGCGAGGGAACAGGCCCAAACACCCAGTGCCCAGGCTTTATTAAATGACTATGATGTGTCAGTGAACTACTGAAGTGACAAGCATGGCCGGAACATTGATGTAACAAAACAAATTGCTACGAATTTTATATTTTATGCAAATCTGGAGAGCTAAGAGAAAAATATGCATAAAAACAACATTCAGTAATTTAAAAACAAAGAAAAAGAAGAGCGTCGCAACACAGTATTTACTTCCAGGTACATTTTTATTATTCCTTTGCCAAAGCAGAGAGAACTTTCTACCAGTCGTTCATACCATTTTTTTTATCCTCCTGTATAAACTGATGTTTCTCCCTTGAAATGAAAGAGCAGTGAAGTAATTCTAACATGAACACTATCAACTAAGCAAATCACTGCTCCTCAGAACAGTGTTTTACATTTCTATTAAGATCATAATAAAGCTTGTACTATAATATTGTTGTTATAATAACATAAATCATTATTTTGAATTAACAATGCATATATTCTTGTTAAAATAAGAAAAACTCATAATTTGTTCTTTTAAAGGACCTTGGAATCCCACCAGGACAAGTGTGTACAATGTAAACATAATATAAAATATGAAATAATATAAAATACAAAAAGCATTTTTCCATATCTACTGAAAGAGTATAAAATTAAATTACAAAATTCTCATCCTTGCAACCTTTTGGATACACTTAATGTATACAGGTAAACCATGGGAAAATGTATTTCCAAAGGGGAGAGAATCCACACTTAGATATTATCTGGGAAAAAATGCATTGAAATTCCTCTGTGATGAATAGACTTTTTTTTTCTCCTCAGGGTGACCTCTACCTTCAGAATATGATGGGTTTATTATGATTAATAAATTTCATTTCCACAGAGGAAAGGAACAGTGTCAGCTTAAACTTAAAGCAAGTAGGTTTCTTTTTAAATGCTAATTTTTAAACACGCCCTTGCATGACACAAAATTTAGAAGCTCACAAGGTTAGCAGAATAGATTCTGCTTTCCATTCTGAAAATAGCAGGAAGGATTTAAACTACAATGCCACACTGAAAATCAGCAAGCTAGTGCAGCCACTCAGTGAATACGATGCCAGCACATTAATTTCTCATTAAAATTAGCAGAGTTTAAACATTTTGTGACCATTTACACTGGAAATGATCACCCTAAATAAATAATTTACTCCAACACAGGACATGCAAATAGCACATTATTTTGAATAACTTAATAGTCAATGTGACTGTATTTTACAGAATATTCCATCAATTTATTGATGCTTGTTTGAACTCACAAACTCTTGTCTCGAGACCACATCTGCGGGCAATGTGTAAACCCCAATGATGACAGCAGGGTAAGTTTTGGCATTTAGCATTTTCTTCACTTTGCCTGGAATAAGACATGACAGGAAAAAACAAAATGTTCGGTAGCATTTTGCTACCATACCTGCACTCACTTACTGCTAAAGAGCTGGACCAACACTTTGCTGGAACACGTTTAGGAAAAAACTCAGCATAGCAAAGCTAATGTCTCCAAATGGAGCTGCAAAGTATTCACCTACGGCCCAGGGCTGAAATCTTGATATGCTTATCTTCATTCAGGCTAAGTTTAAATTTACTCAATGATTTTTTTTTTTCTTTTTTTTAACAGTATAAAGTTTGGATAAGAAAAAAGGATAATTTGTTGTCCACTGTGCAAACAGAAGAGATAATTAAAAATGGTAATTGGTTAGGAGTCATTTGTTTTAGAGTACGGCCTTTTAGATTGAATCGCTTTCTTTAAACCAGCTGCTGTAGCTATTGCTGAAATTTCTAAAAATTAGCAAGGTATGTCTTTCCACTTAATTATCTTTTTAGGATTTAAATTCTTTGGTAATGTGACTGCATTCCATATAAAGCTAGGACAGTCACTCAAGCTCTGCCTCTCACTGGAGACATTTGCCAAGGGCTCAATAACGTAAGTACTGTAATGTTTGAAAATAAGAAAAAAAGGGGAAAAAAGGTAGTACAGAATACGTAAGAAATTTTTCTCAAGCAATGTGAGAAGTATAAAATGAGAATTTAAAACATGAATTTATTTAGTAATCCAATGCTTGTATCTTTCTGATCATTATCATTCCACCCCTTTTTTAAAGTCTAGGTATTGCTGAAAGAACTTTAGAAAGGGATGAAGCAGTTTTTTTTAAGAAACAAAGAAAAAGAAGTTAAGATTGTGGTGGAACCTTCAGCTAGTGGTCAAGTTAAATTAAAACGGGAAATACTATAACAACACTATGTTCTAATTGCTTGTTGCTTGCCACATTAAAAGCAAACTGCATGTATCACTAGGAAGCTCTTCTAACTTTTCCACAATATAATCCATTCCTAACTATCTTTGATTATAACCAAACAATTAAATTTTGTAATTACTGCTTCTTCTAACCTGCAAGTGTGAATAATTTTCAATTATGGAAATAATTTTATTGGCTATTATTACTACTAAATTTTACAAAGAAGCCACCGAATGACTCAAACTTGGCTAGGTGACAGAAAATGGAATATGGAGAGGAGCAGTTTGGTCCTCATATCCTAACAGCTCTCCCACAAAATGGGCACTCTCGCAGGGTGCACCTCTTGCTCTTCACAGATGACAGTGACACGGAAAAAGCAATCCAAATATGTCTAATCTTATGAGAATTTTAATACAATTTAAAAAAAAAAAGTGAAAATTTTACTGTGGGTTGGCAAGGAATGCCAGGAAAGCACTAGCAATCTGGCTCTGTAAATGACTGCTGTAACTAGCCACCCAGGGCTCGCTCCTGGACCCAGGGTTGTGACATTCCTGAAGATGGTGACATTCTTTGGAAGCCCATCATCACCCACCGCAGGGCTGGGCAGCATCTCAGCCTCTGCAGTGGTGGCCATCCTTCCATGCGAGCACTTGACTATGGAAGGATGGTGTCTGCACATGGTGCCCAATCTCGCAACAGGACATGTGCATTTAAACCCCTTCAATTAATTTGGATATTAACACCAACCAACCTCAGGCAGTTTGGTCAGTTAAGTTAGGAATAAGTTTCTAAATACTTTAGAGGGCAATCGGGAGCACAGTTTACCCTAAGTCTTTACTTAAGACTCATAAAAATACTTCCCAGCAATTTTCCTTCACTGTAAAGGTTAAGAATGCTAAAACGCAAAATTTTAAAGGCGCAATATCAAACCCTAAGATCATTTTGCAAGGAAAGAGCATAAAATATTCCTTTGCATATCATTTTCCTCTTTACTACTGATAATGTTTTACAGATTTGTGATGGGGTAGAGAAAATGACTTGGGAAGCTATAATATTGACAGTCATAGTGCCATCAAATAGTGAAATTTCAAGGTATACAGCAGTACTGAACTCCTGTTTATTTTGAAGGTCAGGAGGGATTTCCTGTTAGAAGAGCTACTTCTAATTACCATATTTATTTATTTCTAATTACTATATTTATTTATTTATTTCTAATTACTATATTTCTAATTACTATATTTCTAAGTTTTCAGCGAGCCCAAGAAACAAGACCATAGTCTAGTTTCTGGACTATGAAAAAAGCAATAATAAAATATTTCCATGAAGGGATTTTCAGAAGGAAGTCATTGAAAAATGAAAAAAAAAAAAAAAAATCTGTACTTCATTCTTTCAGGTTGGACCTAAACGAACCAGAATCAGCCTATTGAGGATTTTCTGTACCTTCTGTACCCAAAGAATTCCAAATTCAGGACTCTCTACTCCTTTACGTCATACCTGCATTTGGCCAAATGAGATGTACTTGCTAGCGGAGGGGCAGGTTTTGCAGGAATGTCAGTCCTGACACGATCATCTTCAGATGATCTCCAGAGGTCCCTTCCAACTTTCACCATTCTGTGGCGTGCAGACCTGGGACTGAGTTTTTATTCCTGTATTCCAGCTTGTGGCTTCTTTTTAGCTTTGTGTTTACAGCCAGCCCAAGTTGAGCTGCCACCTTGTTAAACATATTTAATGGAATGTGACAGGTATCGGCTGCTTGGCAGAAATGTAAAAGTGCTCCGAACCGCAGCACAGGCTATTGCCCTTCTGAGCTGGAGCTGACTCAGCGCCGGGCAGCAGCGCCAGGGACAGACCTGGCTGGAAAACCCTCTCTCCAGCCTCACAATTGCATTTCCTAATGGTCAAAGGCAGCTTCCCTCGTGCATGGGGATTTCACGTCAGGTCTGGTTAAAAAGCTAATGTAATTGCATGCAAGCAACATTTTTCCGTTTAATTTCTACACCAGAAAGTTAGATTTTATCTGCATACCAAAATAATAACAACAATAAGAAGCCACTAGGGAATCCAAAGCCTGATATCAGCTGATAAATAAAAGGGCTATATTTCAATGAAAAACAAGCATTTCTTTAATTTGTAAAGCATTTTCCTATTAAGTATCACTATTACATTTTTGGGGTAGTAACACTTGAATAAAATCTCATCGAGTTCCTTAAATATACTGTGTTCTTTGCATATTGCATTTAGTCTTTTGTACTCGTATGTAAAGATCTGTAGTAGATAATATCCCTTTTTGTTTAATGTTGCAAATATATGATAATCTCAAAATAATTTATTTTTTTTTTTTAAAAATCATGTACTCCTTTGCAGTCATACACACCCACACAGTTTGCCCTCCAGGTGTACCGTTTTCATTCTATCAGAAAAAATTGCCCAGTTGCTTCATTAAAAAACAAAGAGCACAGAAGACGCACCCATGCTTATATGCACTTGTTGAGGGCAAACACAGATTATTCACTATTGCTGTTATCAAAGCAGCTTCACATTGCAAATCCCCCATTTACAAATCACAGCACCTCAGCTTTACTTAATCTTGTCATGTTGTCACATTTGACTAGCCATGCGAACTGACCTAGAACTGCAAGCACGAGGCAGGCAAGCTGTCAAAGAGATAATGACAAAGATGCCAGAAAGGGCTGCCAGGGTTTTCACTGGGTGAGCGAGAAGAATTATTCAAAGTTCACGAAAGAAGAGGAGAGGACGATCAAAGTGTTTGCTGATTTTTATCAGCTGAGCCCGTAGCTGAACATGTAGCTACCAAGAGCAGGAATAGCAGTAACAAATACAGTGCTGTACAAGCCATACACTGCTATTTACAGCTGCAGTAAAGGGAAGTGTAAACTGCCAACATAAAGGACACTCAAATTTATTGAAGACGTTTAATAATGTGCATTAGTACAACATTTCCTAGCCTTTCCAGCACAAAAACTTCAGTGTCTGCTATTTTTCACAGGGAAAAGCAGTACAGGCTTAAATAAATACTAGCACAAAGACCTTACAGCTGCTCCTTCATCTTTGCTTTTATCTGATTAGTGGAAGAGCATAATGCAATAATAAAGGCAACTTGAAGAAAATGCTTATTTTGCCAGCCAAATTGCTTCATGAAATAAAGTCAAATCCATTGGCAGCAGTAAAATGAAAGAACTTCTCACAACTGAACATATGTCTTTACACAGTAATTCAAAAAGGCTGATGAAAGTATCTTTGGAATGCATTTTTTTTTTCTAAAGCAGTCTGGATTATATGCACTTTTCGGAAATTTCTTTCAAAGAGTATCATCTGATCATGATATTGTACCAGATAAAGACAGGATTACTTCTGCACTGTTGTGGAGGTAAGCTGCATCAGGCATGTTACCACTCAGGCACTTTACCCAATATTAATTTGTTTTTAAGTCAGCATCCCTGTATCTTACTCTTGTTTCATGGATTAAATTTGTGGTAGTGTTACAGTTGGTAGATTAACAATGATATATAGGAAAATTGCAGTGATTTGTGCAACTGGCTTTATCAAAAATTGCTAATATTCTATTCAAATAATTTTTGATACTACAGCTCCACTATTTGCTTCCTTATTTACCTGCTTTTATGATATGTTTTTGCCGGAGTTGGAAGTTAAACTTTTCAGAATGTTTTATCTGTTCTAGAAACTTTATCTTTCACCAAAGAGTAGTCAATAGTTAATCTTGGACTGTGAACTTCTAAAGCTCTCTAATGCGTTTCCTTCACACACACAAAATCCCACCTCCTGGGGATGACTCTGCTCAAAAATGTAAATAAATGCAGTCCCAATCGGATAGATGTTATATCTACTTCCACCACACTTCATTCCAAATGCAAGTTCATACTTTACACTTGCCTCTCTCTCTCCTTTATCCCCAAATCATAAACGTACATGGCAGGTGGGGAGGGGAAGGAAATAATGTCAGGCATGCAATGCCACTGGATATTTCTGTTCCTAGATGGCAGTTGGATAACAGTTAAAAACTGCAGGAAGAAAATAAGAGTACCATAAATCTGAAATAATGACCCTGTACATTTATAACACACACATACACAAAAACTGTAATATGTAGGTACCGACTAATGCACTTGGAAAAGATATCTAAAAATAATCCTTTAAGAACTAAACATTATAACAAAATGTAAAGAAAATACATATTAAGCTCTGTTGTGGAAAATGCATTAAAAATGCCTCAGGTTCAAAATAAATACTATCCTGTATTTATATAACAAATAAAATGGAAATTCTAGATCTCATTTTGAATTATAAGGAGGCTGATACGACAAGATGCCAATTGCTCCCTCCCAGCCAGAAGCCTCAGGATGAATTCCCTCCTAATAATCCCATCGTCACAGAGGTGCTAGAGGAAATTGTTCAGAGATCCTTGTTAAAATTCCAGCATCAAACCAAAACGAGTTTTCAGATAATTTCTCTACCTCTATTCTAGTTCAACTCTCCTTATACACTGTTTAAACATGCCTGCCAGAACAGATCTAGCCCAGAAGCACAAAACTTTCCTTCCTGAAGAGTAATTATCTTTAGTCTCAGAATGCACTGAATTCAGTGAGGAGCAAAACATTTTAAAATTTCCCATGGTAGAATTCCTCCACCAGATATTGGTGTACGCTTCCTTTATATAATGTGCACACAAGAACGGATGCACATAGATAAATGTAAATGTGTATATGCAACCACAATCCATTAATTAACACATAATCATTTCTTCAAGATTTAATTTGCAAATTAAAGGAAAAAAAATGTCACGCAGCTGAGAGTTAAGCTTCCCCTGGCAGGAATGGCAGTGCATTAGGAAGAAACAAGTATGTATTACCAGGAAAAAAAACACCCAAACCTTCCATTAATGCTAAAATTCCAGCCCCAAGTTGACTTGTTATATTAGTATTTGAAATCCACTTGCATGTTCTTTACAAAAAACAAAAACCCCACACACATATATTCTCACAATTCAAATAGAATGTCATATATTAGCAATAACTCCATCTTATATCAGGCTAAAACACTTGATTCAGTGTAATACAGCTTAGGAGCACTACTAGCATATAAAATGGTGTTGTAGATGTTTTGCATGCATCTGAAAACACACAGGTAGGAGTTTAAGTGTGTGTCTAGATATATATAGATACACACATACACAGCTTGTTTTAAAACACGAAGTATCACTAAATATATTAGTTGCAAATGAACTTATTGGCTTGATAGACTAAACTTAAATTTGGCAATTTGTAGCACACAGGAATATGGGCCAGGGTCTGATTTTTAATACAGACAGAAGTCCTTTTAATTTTTACAACTAAAAATTTGGGTATGAAAGGAATATAAGGTACAGGCTTTCATTAGCTTGTTCCTTTAGATCACATAACAAAAAAGGCACCAATAGTCATCTACTACTGATATGTTTGTCATATGGTCAGAAACATACCTAACCAAGATACTCTACTATAATAAATCAGTTCAGATCAAACCAAAATGCTTTCATAAACATACACAGAGATCCCCCTTCTTTTGTGTGAAGTTCACTGAATTTACTGATAAACAAGAATGTTTGTGACTGGAATGCCAAAGTAGGGCCATAGGGCATATGTCCTGAACACTTAAATTCTGCCTGTCTTGATGAAAGGAAATGATTTTATTATAGAAATAAAGTATTATTTAGAAGGGCTAACTTTGCAGAACAGGAAACTGCTTTCAGAACAAGAAAAATATTGACCACCCCCATGTCTATCTCTAGAATTCATAAATTAAAAAAGAATTACTACAATCAGTTTTGGCATACTTACTTAACAAGGCCTAGATTTGTAAGTCAGTAGTCTCCCTACAACAGCTCACTACAATCCAGAGCAGAGCAGGAAGAGGAAAGAAGATAAACTCTCTTTATTGGCACAGGTGAAATTTTGAGTACCAAAATCCAAATCTAGTGAGAGCAAGAAAGGGTCACAGGTTTTCTTCTCAAAATGTATTCTGTTACTGATCTAGGACTCTGAAAAAGTTATGTTAAATCAGGTTTTGGAACAGAAGAACTTTTCAAAATATCTCCCAAAACACTGTGGCTAGCAAACAGTGTATTACTCAGCAGATTTCAGCTTTAACTATTGTCTTCTTTTTTCATAAATACATGTTCTTTACCGGTTTGTACTATAGCACAAAGAGCATAAACTCTTGAACTCTCATTTATTCCACCCAATATAAAACTCTCCAAAATTAAGCGCTCCATAATTAACATTTTGTGTCAGACTATATATATCCTTTCCACCCTTCAATATACACAGTTCCCCTGAACTCAGCTGTTATTTTGCATAACATTATTGGTAGAATACAGCCCAGAATGGTTACTATTTATTTTGGCTTTTGACTTCTTATGTGGCATCAAACATCATCCTTACCTGAGTTAAGGCTAAGATTATTCAAACTATTATATTCAAAAAACAACAACAGCAACAAAAAATCCCTTGACATATGCAATATACTTATAAATCACCATTAATAAATACCATATTTACCCATTCTGTACCCATGCTTACAGCAGCGACAGTAGAGTAGCAAAGCAGCTGAGCCCTTTTACTTACTAGAGGGTGATCCTCTGAAGACACAGACCCTCTTTCCCACTATCTTATCCATAGGATAGACTTTGTGAGTGCTTTGGGGTCTCCCATACCCTTGTGGGCAATATTTGCCCCCAAAGAGTTAAAACGATAGCACTTTCAACATAGCACATACAGCTAAGCCTTTATTTTTTTTCATTAATTCATCAGTGATTTGGCTTTTTAAAGTTATAATCTTGATTGTACTGCACAGTAAGTTTTTTATGAGAAGGTCTAGCATATCCTTACTTTTCTAGGCCACGTAATACTTAAACTGGAAATAAAACAACAAAGTCAGCAAAATAACCTAAAGTCTTTTATATGGCAGAATCTAAAGGCTCAAGCTATAAATTAATGAAACTATTCCAAAGATTTATATTATGGACTTTCCTATGCTTTCTCTTACGATTAAATGCAGCATGTGAAAAAGGATATTGAGACCTGGATGGATGCATCAAGAAGTATCAATGAT
This sequence comes from Nothoprocta perdicaria, assembly GCF_003342845.1. Classification (NCBI taxonomy): domain Eukaryota; kingdom Metazoa; phylum Chordata; class Aves; order Tinamiformes; family Tinamidae; genus Nothoprocta; species Nothoprocta perdicaria. The sequence continues at coordinate 2,865,870 of NW_020455854.1, read as the reverse complement.
TGTTACCTGCAGAGGTGTTACAAGAAATTTCATCTGCTGCAACGAAGACGAATTGATTTCTGCAAGAGAAGATAAAATTCACAATACTGCTTGCTGACTGGGCAATGTGCTAGCTGCCAATTGACTTGATGTTTACAGATGGGGTAGGGTAAGGGTGCTTAATTTTAATGAATGTAGCAAGAAAAAGTGTTGACGTATTTCAGCACTACAGAGTTTATAAGGATCATGAGGTAGACATGCTGGGATCTTTTAAATGAAATAATGGTGACATTTGGATATGGACTATGTACAAACTCTTGCATTGGAAGCTTCATGTTTCGTGTCACAGATGTGTCATGCTAAAATATAGTTATAAAGACTAATAAATAATCAAACAGTATTTACACTGAAATAGATACTAAAGGGCACTAATGAAAAGTATGTAAAAAGCTATTTAAAAAATCCAAATTACTTAGCACAGCTTAAAATACTTCTTATATATCTAATATGATTTCCACAGAAAATTAATTTTCTGCTACTTATAAAAAAATATGACACAGTATATTCTCATATAGTGTCATCCAAATACATGCAAAAAGTGTTTTGCAGAATCTTCGTACGATAAGCTAGAGAAATCATTATTTTGGTATAAGCCTTCTCTTGCAAAACTCTTTTTTTCCACAGGTAATATAAGAGAAATCCTAAATACAGTAGCAGAGAGCTCCATTATGGCACAAATCCTGATTTGTGATTTCTGAAGATAAAACAAACAGGATTTGGGGTAGTGTTTGAGAATTCGCATCATTTTTTTTCCTTTATATGCATATACATAGACTTCTTGGATGATGTCTGTATTGTGCAGTTTAAATGAAGAACCTGTCTGAAGCTTTAACACTTAAGTGTTATTTTACTTCAAATTGCAGGCAGCTTCTCCAGTCTGCATTGCTAAGGTGAAAAACAGCGTTTTTAGATTGTGCACAGCTTTAATGCAAGAGTCTACAGAAAAGGAACTAGGTCTAGTTTACACTAAGGCCTACCTGGAAAAGTCAGTTCTGCAGGATGATCAAAACCCTGTCAAGCACCAAGTACTCTGAAGCTCCTACATAAAACTGTTTAGGTCAGGAGCAAATAAAATATCTATGGGAGCAACAGAACCTTGGAGGGTTAAGCCCTAAGAGAATAAAATCTATTTCTATCACTTTATCTGCAATACACTAAAGATATTTTAAATTTTTGCTAAAAACCTGTGAACCTTGTTATTTAAAAGTTCACATTCTGCGGAGAAAAAAGAAGAAAGAAAGAAAAAAACAAAAGAAAAGGAATCTGTGATCCATAGAACGAGGACAGGATTTGGTTAAGACTAAAAGCAGCATTAGCTTAATATTGCCTCTGCCCTATATCAGAAATTTTAGTATCTGTACTATTTTATTATGAATGGACTTAGTGACCAAAATATATTTTTCTTCTATTTTTTCTAGTCTCAACTGGATGTACAGATTGATAATTTTGTTCTCCATTTCGTCAGCTGCAGGAATTTCACAAACTGATGATATTTATCTTGCACACCATTCTAGGATGAGTTTAAAAAACTGAAGTGGTATAAATTAAAACAACCTGAAGGAGTATGACGTTACTATTATATATACAAAGCTATTCTGTATCTCATAGGTAGTATAATTTGTCACTACATTTACTCATATTACCTCTGATATTAGCAACTTTGGGGACAATAGGAAGGCCTATGTACAGGAAGACTCAGAACACTAACTACTAAGTACTTTAAAAAAAAAAAAATTTACTGAAACTGCTCTGAAATCTCATTTTTTTTTCCTTTTTTTTTTTTTTTTTTTAAAGCAGCCTTCTTTACTAACTAATGGTAGAAAATTAAGGTGAAAAAAATTAATGCAAATTGCTACCTACTGAAAAAAACTACCATATACATTCCTTGATAAATAGCTTTGATTCACATTGGAAGATATTATTTGCCTTATATTTTGCTGTTGCCAAATTTATTTCAGAACTCCGTAAATCAATTTGAAAGGTAAAGTGAAAAGTACATGTTGTTCAGCATAGTAATTCTGAGAATTAAAATGAAAATATATTAATTCTTTAAATGGACAGTCAGTCTAGATGCTGAAGCTCCATGAGACAGTATAATTTATTATGACTTCTTAGGTATTCCTGGTAATGATCCTAGTAAGTGCTTGTTTAATAGTTTGATATTATAGTGACTGATTTTTATTTACTTGAATTCTATAATATTACCTACAAAGCCCTAGAAGAGGATCTGATAATCAGAGATGTTTCTATACATTTCACCTGCTCTCCAAAGCAAAGATTCCTTCATGTGGCCAGCCCTGTAATTGAGAGAAGTCATCGTACTGAGCTCCAATGGCCCCACAGTGCATATATATATATATATATATATATTATATACACATATATATATATATGTACACACATATACTATTTTTCCTAAAATACATGAAAAGCAGACCTGGAAAAGGACAGCTAATATAACTCAGTCCTTGGCAAATGTAGGATTGCTCCCTTTAAAGATCAATTTTAATAGCTAAGTGCATTGAGTATACTAGCTTTAAAGATCAATGTTAATAGCTATGTGCACTGAGTATGCAAAAGAATCTCACTTCTTAGAGGTAAAGCTGGAACTTCCCAATGCATTTTAGGTTGTTTTCTTGTTTATTACTACTTTTAAATAGCAGTAATTAGTTTTTTTTAGCAGTTTCAAAGAACACCAGAAAATGTAAGTGCACCCCAATTTTATTATCCAAAAAGAGACAAAGATTTGCATATCATCAATTAAAACATAAGATTAAATCTTTACTGCTCATGGTTTGAAATTTCAGATGAAAAACATGTACGGAAATTTCAGAGAATTTTATTTATATAAAATTTCAAAACTTGTTAATATTTGGGGTAACACCAACAGGCTAACTGAAAGAGTAAAGCGATAAACATATTGACCATGATATATGTATTGATCTGAATGCACAGTTGGCTGTATTTGACATGCCCAAGATTTACAGCCTGGGACACATGCAATCCCTGTAAGCGTGGGAACCTCTAGCAAAGTGAGCAACCTGGGGCAAAGCCCAACGTGTGGGCAGCAACGTATGTGTGGGCCTCCCCACTGCTTGTTCCACCTCTACAGCCACTTGCTAAGGGCAACCACTGGCACAGGGGCTTACCTCACCTACCTCCACAGATCCCTTCCTATTTATACTAGGAAAATGAAAGCTGCATAGCGTTTTTGACACAGATATTTTAAAGTTAAATGTGCTTTTATACTTTCAGGAAGGATCTGTATCATCCCAGTCTCCACAGAGACTCAACGCTGTTGAGTCCTGCTTCCCCTAATGACCTGCCAGACTCCTCACTGGGCTTCACGAAAGCCCCAGGGCCTCATGACATGAACCTCAGAAGGTCTTCTCCATACCCAAAACCTTAGATGCCTTCCTTCCCTTCTTGATGCTTTCAGCTTGTGAAAACAGCCCATACTATGGCATCAAAATGAATGAAAGAAAACACTAACCACTATAATCCATGCCTTATCTTCACTATGGCTCTTTAAGATACAGAGCCACTTATGTAGAGAAATCCTACATATGAATGTAGGGTTCACTATTCCCTTCTTGTGACCCATGCTGTGTGTAGCAGAATGGGGAACAGCTCTAGAAGAGTCTTTGACCAGGGCATCCTGACAACATTTATGTCCTAGCATCTTTTCCTCAGAGAAGCTTGGAAAAAAGCCAGAATCCCATATATATTTTCTGTACTGAGCTTATTATAGAGGATCTTGTATCACAAGATCTTTGATTAAATACATTAGAGCTTATGTCCTCAGGGATGATTGTCAGCCATTAGGCTTCTGAAAATGTATATTTAGATAGAACATGGCACTAGCACTTGGAATCCAAGCACTCAAAATTTTGGGGATGGCAGAAAAAATCCAGTGGCCACACCCAAACCATACTCTGCAGAATTGAACATCAGAGAGGGCAGAAGCAATATATATATTTTTATATTTACAGGTTCACATTATCAGCTCTGTTCCGGAAGTAGCCTGTTCTAAATTTAGCCAGCTCATTGATTTACAATGTTTCAATAATGACATATTAAACCAAAACTAAAGCAAGTGAAGAATAGGAATTTAAATGAAGATTGAATAAGGTTTTTCATGATGGACATTACTTAGTGACAAATACTACTGATGACAAAGGATGTAATTGAATGTTATGTACACACAAAAACTAGGCCTTCTGGGATGTCCAAAAACTTTTTTCCTCGCCATAGACCTAAGTCTTCAGCATGGTTATAGCACCATAAGTTAATTAGGAGGCCTAGAACATTTCACAAATACATTTTGCAATACTCTCTCGCCAAAATGGTGCATCCCATTTTCAAGAATAACTGTCTCCTATCATCTTGCTTCTAACAACTCACCAGTAACTGTGCTGAGGTTATACAGAAAAAAAAAAAAAAATAACTTTTATACATTCATTTTAACGCATATTGACCTATTATAGAAGCTGCATAGGATTACTAAATATAAATTTAGGTAAGGCTGTATATGTGATATTTAGTGGAACCATGTCAGCAGTTTGGTTTTACTGTGTAATATCTTTAGCTTTTATTTCTACGGAAATCTCTTCTGTCCCATGTCTTGACTGTGTTTTGCAATCATTTTCAGCCTGCATGCTCTTAGTTTCACGTTTGTAACACCTGATAGGAGGAGTTAAGGGGGAGGTATTTCACATGCACCTCACGTACTCCTTCAGAAAAAACTAAGTTAGGGTAGTACATCAGAAGTGCTATTTAGAGACTGTTTATGGATTTCCTGGAAACTTTTGCTAACTTCCTTGATGTTTCCCAACTTCATAAACACTACATCAGCAAGCTGAGTACCAGAACACCAAATGCTCCAAGCAGACAGAGCGGTTCTGGTCTCACACGGACTGGTTTGATGGGAACATCAGGCTCCATCACATATACAAAGCAGGAAGTTTCTCTTTACTGAGAAAACTAACTAAAGGTTTTCTTAACACAGGAAGCTCTAATATTCTACTACACATAAATATATGTGGATTAATATATGCTTAAAAAGATCTCTTCCTCAATTTCAGAAAATGGTTCTCAGATCTCCTTATGACTTGACACCATCAGGTAACAATCCAAGCATCTTCAGGAGAAACTACTTCATATGATCCCTTTAAAGGCTGGACTACACCTCTTCCACCCTGTGAAAAGAAGTGCTTCTCTGTCTCTGCTATTGCATATTCCTAGAAAAGCATTAATCTATTATTACATTTTCCTTCCTGTACTGTACTATTCCTATTGGCCCTGCAATTTTTCAGTTGCACCAATATGCTCAGCCACATTGGGAAGTCTACAAAATTGGATTGCTGGGAATGAAGGGGACAAATTACCAAGTGCTGCCTATGTCCCATCTTCTCCCTGAAAATTGGGATATTTGGGCTTTACACAGCACATGATGAAGAACAAAATTTTGTCATGCACATAATCTAATCCAAGTCTTCCAGAAGTCATAAGCCACCTTTTGGGTAACATGAAGCCTCCATAAAATTAAAGCCATAGCAGAGATCAAATGAAATTTCTAAGGAATCAGAACTCCTCTAAAAATAAGCAGAAAAATTCTAGGATAATTAAAACCTAGGAGACATCATAATCCCCTAATCTATGCATTGATTAGGTTTCATACACCAGAATTCCTGCACCTCACTTACTAACTTAACCTACTAAATTATTTTGCTTACCACAGAAGTGCAGCAGCATCCTACCTAAACAACTGTTGAAAACAGGGCAGAGCCACAGAACAGAGAAAATTAAGAGCAAAGCAAGTGCAGTACTGTACAGACTATACAGTAGGAACATTTAAATTATCATTTGACTTTCTCTGTTGAAGATCACTACGTGATTTACAAGCCTAGTCAGTATTTAGATTTCATGGATCAAAACCTCAGCTGGTAAAACTGATGCATCTTAAATGAAAGCACTGACTTCCCTGGAGCTATTCCAAATTGCATTCTTCAGGAATTTGGGGCTAAAAATGCATTTTGTCTGTAAGTGTAATATGAGATACATATACACATTTCTCCTTCATATTATTAAAAATACTTTCCCCCTCATAATCTCAAATTTCAGGCTTCAGTGTTTTTGTTAGGCCTTCCCTCCCAGGCCTAATTTATTCATTTATTTAAATTGTGAATTATAACATAGCTGATGGTGAACTGACCCAATACTTTCCTTGATATTTAGGCATGGGCGAAATTTCAGAGTATCTCTCTAAAGGCATTTTCATTCAGCCTTCTCAAATTCCTTTCCTCAACGTCCCAAATTTCATTATCAAGACTGTTAAAGAACTTAAACTTGTTGCTATTACTATAATAACTACACAAGGAAGGCTGTATTTGCTATTACAATGCTTTATATTCCTATTACTGTAACATCCAAGTACATTATCATACTCACAGCATTAGAATCACAACAGATAAAAGACAACTAAACAACTTTACAGTCATACTTATAAATAATATAAAGTGAAATAAAAATGAAATTAGAAAGAGCAAATAATGGTTTATTCAGTGATACCAAGCTTCCACGGCACTACCAGAAAGTTAGTTGACCTGACGTATATTAGAAAAATAATCCTGTACTCTTAGACTGCTCTCTTTCCCTCTCACACCAGGCAATTTTCATCCACAGAGCTGCTTGCTCACCCTAACTGCTACCACCGACACCGTGACAGAGAGGAAAACATAGATATTCTGCTTTCAGGGTGAAAGGATAACATATCTCCCACCTCTGTCATTCCTTACCACTCTGTTAAATGACATTTAACAGGAATTTCTGACATTTTGAGGCAGTCCTCAAAGGTGAATGGAGTAAAACCCTGTATCAGAGGAAATTAAGGTAGCTGTTTCTACAACTGCTGCCTCCCAGCAAATATCAGTGCCCACCTCATGGGCCCAAGGAGGGCAGCCAGGCCACGGCCTGTCTGTGGAAGGCCAAGGGACACCCCTCGGCAAGGTTGCATTGGTCTCTGTGGGTCTCTCTAATGCCCTAGAGGCTCTCAAGTGACCCTATGTCCTGCATCAAGCAATTAATCAAGCCTTTAATTTGGTCTACTGGGTTAGGTGCTTAAATTAGCACCTCCTCATTTGTGTTAGCATGCAACACAAGCTCTTATACCCTTGCAGTGTGATTTACCCATAGCCAAAGACAGCAAGACACCAAAAAGCCAAGAAATATTACGGTTTTAAGCATTAAGTTTTTTCCTACCTCCAGTCACACAACCTTAAGAGTAGGAGGAACTCACTAGCATGCCAGAAAGCACTTTTGCACTTGTGAAAAACGTATTTCAAGGACAAAAAGTACAATAAGACAGAAAAATCCAATTCTTCTGGGATGTGTCTTCCCAATACCAGAGGCATATGCCTTTATTACTCCAGTTACTTAGAGGAAAAGAAAAATACTTTTTCTTTTGGCCAATAGAAGATGCATTCACATAATTTGTATTTTTATGTCAGATGCACAGAGCAGATGGACAAAACTTGTTTTAATCATTCCATTGAACTATATAACTAAAAAGAAAAGCTATGAAGAAAGGTGCTTGTAGCATATTAATGGGGAAAAAAGGCCAAAATATGAACACTGTGGCTACAACTCCTTCATGCCAGTGCCTTGGACATAAACTCTTCTTCTCTCTCCGCCCCTTATCCTTCTATTAGGGCCAAAGGCTGCAAAATTAATTTATCTATGGCAATCTGTCTCTGCATTTTAGATTTTAGCAGAGTTGCTCAAAAATACATTTATTTCTGAAATATTTCCAGAATGTGGACAATGTCCCAAATTACAAGCAGGGAAATTTCTATAACTCATTCCCTTATATTTTAATTCTTTGTATTTTATTCTCTGTTTTATCTTTTTACTTATGTGTTTATTTTATTTTATTTTATTTTATTTTATTTTATTTTATTTTATTTTATTTTATTTTATTTTATTTTATTTTATTTTATTTTTAAATCACTGCTCTACAAAAATGCATAGGTTGAACTAATTTTACCTGTTGTGTCAGTGGGCTGTCTCTACATATCCAAGTCCTTACAGTCCTTTTATAGTCCTTACACTATAAAAAAAATTACTTGTATGATACACATAGTATGATTATGTGCATTTATCTGCAAGAACAGATAAGATTTTTAAATGAAACCTAAACAAACAGATGACATTTTGAACAACTCATAAATCAGTAGTAGGATTCATCTTGATGTCAGCTGTATAACAGCTCTAAGACTGCTGGCATTTTACTATAATTAACAAATTCTATTAATATGATTAACAAATGCTATACACTCAATCTAAACCCTCATTTGAAGAACTAAAGGACTAATTTTCAGAGGCATTGAGTATTAGCAACATAAACCAATGGCAATATCATTCCAGTCTCATAGCTTCAGGCTATTTTTAAAGTTCTAGCATTTACGCTTGAAAATTCTGGTTGTTACTGTATTTTGGCAAATTTTTAATTCTTTGTATGAAAACATTCATGGGATTGGTTTAAAAATTCATTCAAATAGTCAAAATGGATTTTATAGATTGACATGCTTTCCATTTGAAATTTGAAACAAAGACCTTCCTTTTCCTCTGCATGCACGCGAAAGATTCCAGGACATTTTCACTAAACGGTTTTCTTTCCAAAAAGTGGGTAAACTAGCTTATCTATTTCTGTTGTTTTCTCATTAATTATTGATTTGCCACAGGTGTGTCCTTAGAGTATTTGGAATATACACAACTGACAAGCTCAAAAGTATGTAAAGAAATTGTCTAATTAAATACCTAATCAACTGCTTTGCAATTCTTTGAGAAGGGAGGTGCTACAGCAAGACAAATCAAAACAAAAAAAATAAAAACCAAAACAAAGCTTACAGACCCACAAACTTGTTAATTTCCTCTTTATTCATTCTGTCTACATAGTTAAGTGTCTTCTAATAATTCCTTACCTGCCTTAAACACATTTCCTGTGCAGTGACAATTTGTAGTGGCAAATCCATATGGCCTATAGCCAACCCATTCCGTACAATATGAGTAACATTTCATCCACCTTCTCTGCCTCTTTCACAATGCTTTTAATTCTTTCTTACTTTTTAAGGAGTCACAGTGAAAGCACTTAGGTACCAGCAGTGCCGATCGGCCTCTTTGTGGTCTATCGAGTCAATGATCTGAAAACTAAAAACTGTATAATTAGACACTGACATGTCCAAAGGAACTGTTATGGTCTATCATGTCAGAGGCACAAACACTGACCCAACAGACTGTAACAGTTTTGGTCTGCTGGATTAGGATCAATGTTTAATAACTCCCTAACACTGTATTTAGCCAGTTTGCTAAATACAACACACTTAAACGTTTTAAAGTTATACATTCTTTCAACAACCTCTTATAGAGGAGGTGTCAGCAGTAAAACATTAAATAGAGAATTATTTTAAAATGTTATTAAATCTTTTTTCCTCTTTCTAAAATGCAAAAATGTATCTGAGGAATATATTTATAGTCACATTTATTTATTATGAACTTTTATTTTAAAGTAAGGATCTCCCAAATTGCAACTCATTTTATAACCTGATGTAGGCTAGATGTATTAACCTAAAACAAAGCAAAAATATTCAAGTCGATATGTAAATGTCAACATACATGCACTCTGTGTGTTTTTTTTTCTTTTTCCCCAAGCACTTAACACTTCCTATAATGTTCAAGGAGCTCTGGTACAAAGGTACTCACTACCTTTGAAAATTGGAGCATTTTTGAATGCCTAGTTTTCTCTGAAATTTTTCTTTATGCTCCTCAGCATGGACGTCAAACTAGATTTTACAGTAAAAGTGTTTCCTTGTCTATGGAGATGCTAGATATATGCCTTGATGTACAGAGAAGACAACTGCAAACTGCAGGCAAAGGAAGTAGAACCAGCATATGAAGAACACCATCTCTGACATGACAAAAGTCTCATGCTAGATGCTAACCATGATTCTGGGAAAGGAACCCTACCTCTTTTCACTACGGTAATACCACAGCTTTGAACCAGTGAAGTAGTTATCATATTGGTGAATCAAGTCCTCAAAGTAGCAAAAAAACATGTTAATGTTAGCAGATATTAGAAGGATACATTAAAACATCAAGCGCACAACACAACTTTCTAGACCTACTAGGGGAACCCATTTTTATTGCATGTAATTGTTTGCCATGCTTTACTACATGAATGTGACTCCCTGTGTCTTCCCACAAAGCATTATTTCTACATTATTTTGGAATGAACCAAGGCCTCAATCACTACAAATTACTATATGCAGTATATTTTTATTTCAGGAAACTCCCTTAAAATTGCTCTGTATGAAACTCCCTGTTCAGAGTATTTTTTTTTATCTTCAGATATTTCATTTTTTTATCTTTGACTTTTTCCTTTTTTTACTATATCCTCATTATTCATAATCACCAACATTGTTTCCTAATCTTTTCACTAAAATGTACTTAGGCCTATACCATGAGTCATCTACTCTTAGTCTTTTCCACAACTGTGATCTGGGCGATGAATATAGATTATGAAATATTAGCACGTTGCCAGTGATCATCTAGTTTGCCACATATCTGATACAGACATAGAGACATACAAGATTAATAGGCAAATGCCTAAATCTATTACTTCTCCACAACAGTGAAGTGAATGATTTCATTTTTATTTGCATTATTAGGGAATAAGCAAGTTTTGGTTACCACACAGAATAACCTGAACACACTAGACCAATCAAATATCACCAGATGAAACGTAAATGTTTGAAGCAGAAAGTCATTGCCTATACACACAATGTCACTGTTACAGAAACTAAACATCGTCCTTTTGCCTGTCAGGATGCTAACCGGCCTCTTTGATTCTCAAAATTTGGGGAGTTTAGGGTAGTACTCACTATTTGCTACATGATTCTTGCTTATTTATCATTCTCAATTCCTCTGAGATTTTCTGCATCTCTCTACACTAAACTTTTAGAGCAAATTTCGAAAAGGTTTGAAGGTCCCATCTGGGAGTAGAGAAATAAAGACATTGCTGTCCCTTCTTTTTTTTCCTCTCCCAAATCAGTTACTTTAGGAACTAGAACTGTGCACAGAATTCTTTCTCCTAAATCTTAAAAGCTGTGATCATTAAATGAATGAAGTACTACTGCTTAAAATATTAATCTTTCTATGAAATTATTTAATGGTAAATTAAACTTTGACTGAAGATGCTATGATATTTTATATGCTGTCAAAACCCTAATTTTTAGTATATATCATTAGTAAGATCTTCAATAAGAGCACATATCCAAAAAAAAACCTGTCATAGTATCATTGATTGTTATTCATACAATAGAATATCTTGAAGTCTACATTATCCAACAAATCACCACAATTTACAAAAGCTCATATTTTGAATTTTATGTATTTTTATTCTTTACTCTGCCTTTTGATCCTTTAATGAGCATGTTCTCAATTAACATTAATTTGTTTCTAGCACTCCATTGTAGGATAATCGACCTACAAACATCAAGTATTACTCCCAGCTACTTTCAAAAAGAGAACTGGAAAAAGATGTTAAATTATATGTCTGTAGAAACTACTATCTTGACTAAAATAAAGACTCCATATGGATATGTTAAAAAGGTAAACTATTATTAGGATTTTCACAGGGAATGAGACTTCAGATCTGGAAGATACACAACTTCCATACAACAAAACGTCCTGTTTTAAATTTTGTACAAAGCCCTATGTATGACCACAGAACACATAATACAAGCTGATAGGGAAAACATTACATATTCTATACTACAAAATCTTATGTTCAAAATGTTTCAGAATATGCCTTATTATTTGCTTTTTTTTTAAAGAGGGATTAATTAAAAAAAAAAAAAAAAAAAAAAAGTCAGCTTCCAGTGATGAGGGATATAACTGAAACACCAAAAAAGTCAATGGAAATCTGTGCACTCTTCATAGCAAAATTTAAATCAGACACTGCCTTAGAAAAAGAAAATTAATCTCAGAGCACAATACCTTCATATATATGTGTGCATGTGTGTGCATGTGCATCTGTGTGCTTGTGGTGGGTAATGGATGGGTAGTGTGTGTGTGTGTATATATATGGGTACACAGCCATACATATATAAACACACAGTTACCATTATTAAGTGTAAAGGGTTAGCAAGCAGTACAAGGGAAAAGACTGCCTTTCAGACAGGGCTAGTGCACCGTTAGTGGGGTTTTGTTTCATTGCACTACCACATACACTTTCATAAATATTGCTGACAAACATAATATGCAAGAAAGGAACATTTTTCTTAGTCTGATCAAAGATGCAAAAATCAAATCATAAAACACAGAACCAATAGCCAATCAATGTGAATAAGTCTGCCCATAGGCTTAGTTCAAGCAAGCCATTCACTGAGCTATGTGATGGATCTGTCAAATCCAATACAGCATTACAGACATACTAGCAACACCAAGTGAACATGCAATGACAAAATGACAATACGCCCCACTGCCATGCTTTGTTCTATGTCATAAATACCAAATTCGATGACTTTGCTAGCTTCCTTAGTTCAGATTTATATAGAAATCTAACAACAGGCTCTCTCTCTAAATACATACAGATATATTATACTTCTACAATATTACGTGAAAGCTGGGTAGAAGCTGCATGGGCATTTTAGTGACATCTGATTTAATGTCTTTTGTATATCATTACAGTTATAATTGCAAACAGTACCAGTTTAGCAAGTTTGGGAGGCAAAGCTCCAGATGGTGAATTTTTTGTTCCAATTCTTCGAAGAGGCTCAAATATTTAAGACTAATTACTATAGATCAAACAGAATAAGACTCCCATTCTACTTTTTTGAGTGTTATTCAGTGATTATATTGCATCACAAATAACATAAAATGCCTTTTTTTTTCTTTTGGGTTTTTGTTTTATTTCAGTGTTGTATATCTAAGAAGTGACCGGACATATTTTCAATTCTGAATTTATTTCTCTGAGTGAGGACATGATCTTTCTTTACAAATACTTTGGATTTTGCTTTTATTTGTTTCCTTGCCATTTGATTGTCTCCTACACAGCAGCTCTTCACTTACATCCAGCAATACTTCCAAATGTGACAAACACGGATACCATTGCATTACTTCACAGTAGAGCTCTATTACAGTGATCATTATCCATTGACTTGCTATATTGATTCTAGAGTCCCAGATCTTTCTGTTAACCTTTATTTTTAATTTACCAAAATATGTCTCCAATCTAAAGATTTGCTCTTTCCATCTGTACAATTAAAGAAACCTGTCAAATATGGAACCTTGCCATTCATCATGTATATGATCTGTGACCAAAAAAAAAAGAAAATTAAAACAAAGCATTATTTCCATGTTATGGCTCTGCCTCAGTAATATATTCCTATTCCCACTCACTTCATTTTACTGGGCATGGTTTTAAAATGAACAGTAAATATATTTCATTTACAATTAAATGAAATAGGGGTTGAAATCAAATCAACACTGAAAAGGAGCAGTGCATAATCCAATACGGACTCTTCACTATTATCACTGGGCAGCAGGTGATTATTACATTAAGAAGAACAGATACAAGCAGTTGTACTGAACTGTATTTCAGCACTTACTGTGCAATGATTCACAAAAGGGTTGCTAAATTACATTAAGCGAAAAATCAATGAAAAGTTATTAAAATTAACACAAATTGTAGTGGTGAATATTGAGAGGTATCCATGTTTGCATATAGTTTCACATATGCAAAAAAAAAAAATGTTGGTTTGAGCAGATTGTTTCTGCTTTGTTTTCTTTTCTAGCTTAGGATTCCCTCATAAGGAAATTCAATTACAATATTTGTACTTATCACAAGACACCATATTCACTTGGGGGAAGCAAGTCAGACATAGGGGTAACCATATTTAAGAAGAGAATCCAATTAAAAAAAAAACAGAGATATAAAATTCATTTAAGATACCTAAAATCATGCAGCAAATTCAGGTTATGACAATTCTAATTATATGTAAAGTGCATCTGCAAATTAGAGATTTTTCTTTCAAAAAATAGTTAAGGCTATCTTCCTCAAGCAAATCCTTTATTTGTTTTTATTGCCAACTTTTAGTGGCGTTTACTCTCTACAAATAGCAGAACATGTGATTTGTTTTATTAGAAGTTACACTAATTCATAGTTAAAGATTTAAAAGTCGTGTTGATATTGATCAGTTTCTCTATGTAATATTTTGGAAATTCACGTATTCATAGGAATAAGCACCCTACAAAATGACCCAGAGACCCTTGAGTGATATCTGACAAAAATGGCTAGCCACAGTTGGCTATTTATAATTTTGTCCTTTCATTTTACTCATCTTTTCATTTTACTCATCTTTTTACTCATCCCTATCCCTGCGCCATGCTAACAACACGCCTTTGTGGAAATGAAATGGAACTACGGAGTAGCACTTCATCTCAGAGGTTACCCTCAGGAGAAACAGGACATCGCAAAGAGAGTGCAAACAGCAGGATCTACGTTAATATTATCCACCCAAAATTAATAGAAAGTAACTTGCTTACCTGTCTGACACAGCATGCCTCAGCCACACATGCAATTTGTTTTATTCACATAACTAAGAAATGTATCTTCAATACCCAGAATAAGCACTTGAAAGGCAAATACGCATGCATGGCACTGTAACATTCAGACCATAGTACTTTATTCTAAAATACTGAATCCATGAACAGCACTTCAGTCCAAGAAAGAGTTCACTGAAATTTCTTAATCCTTTCATTGCTTTAAGAAACAGAAGCATTTAAAAACCATGGCTAAATTAGCATTTAAAATTATTTTTCAAGACATTTCAAAATTTGAGGATTTTTCTCCCTGATTTCAAGGGAAAATTTTCTTGTATCAGGAACACAGAAGTGCAACCACACTTCTTGCTATTACAGTGAATTGTAAGATCCATCTTTTGCAATACACATTCCTCCTTTTATGACTGCATACTTTTCAGGTATTTGAAAAGTATTAAAGATAGCATTGATTTTATTAAAGGAAGAATTTCTTTTAGCAGCAAATAGTATATCATGTCCATGCATTGCTAATACTAATGATGTTTGACAAAATCCTACTTCTGTTGAAGTCAATAGCAATTCGGACACTGACTTCCGAAGGACTACTATTTTCCTCCTGCAAGAGGAATTAATTTCATTGGCATGTCTGTTTGTTGGGTTACAAAAGTCATTACATGTTTTTCTTATGTAGTTTTTAATATAATTCCTAATACTATTTTCAACAAATATGATTTATATTTTTATGATAAAATATACTGGAAAATAAATGTAATTCTGATTTTTTTTCAATATTCCAAAAAATGTCTGGAAAGCAAGCAAATAGGAAAAAAAAAAGTTTTCACTCAGATAGTTCAAGCTTAGATATTGTTCTTTCTCAATTTCCACTGACTGAAACAATGTCAATGGGAACTGAGGGCATTTAGTAGGTTTGGATTCTAAATCAACCAAAATAACACTTGTAAGACAAATAATGAGCTTAAATAACAGATCATAATGAAGCTGTACGTGTATTTATCTACATTGCACAAGGGTCATGGACATTAACTGTATGATCTACAGCTTGGGAATGTGCATGCCTCATGCCTGATTCACAATTTCTCGGTTCCTAAAATCTCTCAATTTATGGCTATTCATGGATTATAATAAAACAGCCTGCTTTAGGTACCACAGTTATCTGCAGAGCAACAAGACAATTATGAGACTTAAACAAGGCAAATTCATAAAATCATCTTCAGCTTCCACTGGTCAAGTATTTCTTAGCAATACATCAGCGCTTACCTGTCACTGTAGGCAGCTGCAGTGGCAGTGGCAGGCTGGGCATACCGGTAGGCAGCATAACCACCCTGAAACACAAACTCACGCTCTAATTGCATTGCTACAGCAGCAGCAACAACATTTTGCAAAATTGAAATATTACTGCCATGCTGTAAATCCAGTTAAGGGATCAAATACATATGGAGTACTCCGGTGAAGGGTTAAGCCGAACTTATCACCGCAAATTTGCACTTGTTAGAGTTTGTCCCAGAAATCATGAGAAAGCAGCGGGCTGTATTCATCAAAACAAGTTTTTTTAAAGACAATATTACATTCTTCTACAAGTTTTCCAGTAGCAAATATTCTTATGAACTCTCAAGATTTTGGGGATTTGTATGCTGAATTAATGCTTCATGTTATATAAGTTTCTAAATTACACGTACAATTATAATGAAGAAGGAAAAATCTCTTCTTCCCTGAATTAACATTCAGCTGTATGTAACAGTAATTGCAGCTGTTCAATTAAGCAAACAGGACAAACAAACACACATTTGAAAGGAATTGTGTGCAGTGATGCATTGATTATCAAACTGTGAAAACAGCAGAGCTTCCTGTTCAATGGACCAGGGCGTTATATCAGCCATTGCAAAATGATCTCAGCATGCCAATTAGCAAGCAAGGGCCAGTCTCCGCAGATAACACAAACACTATTTACGTTCCAATTAGAATTCACCAGCCCAGAGTCCCCAGGGACTTGGGACCGTCCTATTTCCCTTCCTACCTTCCCCCAACCTGAATAAAGAGATGCAAAAACCACTCTCAGTTTTGAATGAACTGCCCCCTCTTGCTCAAGTGTGCCTTTTAATGGATTGATTTTTTTTAAGACTGTATTCATGCAAGAAAATATGCTGAAGCATGAAGCATAGACTATTCTGTGTCAACTATTAAAAAATAGTATTTTATTTCTACTATGATATTTCTGTGAATCTTCTATTTTGGTTTCACAAATTAAGAAAAAAAATCACCCCTACTTTCCAGAGAAGCTGGAAGATCATTTTGCTGCTTGTTACAGCCTTTTTCCCTCTCCACTCCTTTGCTTGGTAGAGTGTGTTCATCCCTAACATGCATAAGTCACTTTTGGTTTGAAAGACTGAGGCAGTTGATTTTTGGAAATACTCATTCAGTGCTCAACTGCTAATGCCACATCACCCTAGGAATGAGCATACATTCTACATACACTGACAACCAGTTAGAAACTCCAGGCTTTGTGTTGTCAGCACCTCTGAGGATCACATTTTTGGACCTTTTTCACGTGCTCAGTTACCTACTCAGGTTTGGCCAGATCCCTGTACAGGAGACAAATATTGCTTGCAGGTGTATTCCCACATGAGTAATCAAATGTCTTCTAATGAACATCACCACGTACAAACAGAGCCAGTAAACCATGAAGCTGATGAAGAAGATAAGGAAAGTGACACGCTTGGCCTGGCTTGTTCAATCAGGAGAAAGATGAGAGATGATAGTTTCATCTGCTCTCCTCTCTACGTTTTGGTTATTTGTTTGAGGTCTAAACTCTGCTATCAATGAGTACCAAATGGGAAAACTAAAAAGAAGATTCTTGACTCTACAAGCTCATTTTCATGATCAGCCCGGAAAATCTGGGCAAGACAGCAAGGGATTCTCTGGTACACCATGATCCTCAATTAGCCTCAGATATGACCTCTCTGCATGTGCTAATAGCCCAGTTCTAAAAGCCCTTTACTTAAAAGAGATCACTTCACCCCAACTACGTACATAACGAAGACTAAGAACAGTCCACTATCTGAAAGGATCAGTGTTGCAATATTCTTAGTCAGACCAAAATAAGACCGTTCACATATTGGCTGCTCTTAAATCTATAGACAATGGGGCTCTAAGAATTGTTTTTTACTTTCCTTTATTTATGTACCATTGAAAATTGTTCAGTCTGTGAAGACATATTTTTTTTTTTTCAAAACCTGCTTTTATGCTTACATTTTGATTTGCATTCATCAAGGAAATGCTGCTGAACAATCAAGCTAAACTCTGAACTTTATTAAGCTGCTTTGGATTCAACAATTGGGATTAGACTTGTGAGAGTCCTGAAAAGATTGAGTCTTTAGCAATAAAAGCAATAAAAAGAGACCAAAGTTATTGAATCTGCCTGAATACTTTCGAAATCTAAACTCAGGAAGTCCAGCTTTTTGATACGAAGTTACTTAAGTCACAGTTATAAAATTACACTTAAAAACATTCTTAAGCAAATCATTTTTACTAGTTTTGTTCTCTGCAATCTTAGTACTTTTTATTGGGAATTGGGATGAGAATCTGTCATTGAAGCCACTGAACCCTAAACTTATGTGACAATTCTACCTGCCCATTTTCTAATTTTGAATTTCACCTATATTTTAGATGAAGAATACACTAGAATTATCTACTAGATACATAACTTTTGGGAGACATCTAATACTTATCTTCACGCTTTAGACTGCATGTGAAACATTTTAATTATATAAAAATTAACAACATAATTTGTAGTTGTAGATTTTTTGTTTTAGAAATGATTTTATTTCCCCAGAGTACATTCAAGCAGAACATATCTGACTGTTGTGCTTTAAGGTATTATTTTTAAAAAAATCAATTACTATATTAGGCTAAAATAATGTTGACTGCCTTATCTGTGCTCCCATATTTGCTACTTTCAGAAGAATGATATTACAACGTTATAGCAGATTACATTGTCTTTAAAAAATTAACTGTAACACTAATATTCCTGCAGTTCAAGCACAAAGAAACTAATTGAAATATAATATTGAGTGGGACTCTTATAGTACTGAGTGTTATACTTTATGGGACATGAGGAAAATCTGTGATTTGTGATAGCAAACAATGTCAAATACAAAACTGTTAGCCTATGCTTATTATTTTACACATAGAACCCATATCCTCAACAAATGATTTTAGTATGATTATGACTTTACAGCAGTCTACATTCAACATGATGAGGTTTTTCACTACTCAGTATAGGTCAACGTATTGCCATACACAGGTTCTTTAAATGCTACTCTATAAAAAGAACAGAAATGTAATGATTTGAGTGAGAAGGGAAGGAAAGAGACAAGGAAGGACAGACATCAGGCAAATTCACCAAAGCTACTCCTTACAAGTTTCCTCTCAATGCTTCACACATCTCTGTGGCTCAAGCAAATTGAGAAAGGTCAATGAGATCAGCGGAAGATCAGAAATCAGCAAAGTAATCTCAAACATGTTTGCAAGTGATCACAGAATATTCAAATAAGCTAAAATAAAATAAAAAGCTAGGGAAAATCAATTATAGCTGAATTGTAAATAAAATGTATACATAAGTAAAAAAAATGTTTACACAAAAACAAGTCAAACACATGTATGTACATAAAAACATGCATGAACATGTATGCACCCTGCTAAAATAGGTATTTTATTTGATCTTGATCTCAGATGAGTCAACATTGTTTTTTGTAGATGAGCATAACTTTCTCTCGCTAACATAGTGAATGTTGAGAATATTTCTTCCTCATGTCTGCTTCCTATACACCCTTTCACTCAAGGTTCTCAAAGTATTTTGTGAACTTGAAATTAATGAAGGGTCAAAACTTCCTCTATTTTTGGGAATTATATCTGCCTTACGACCTAAAAACAGAGAAGTTGGGTTAAAAATGGGATAAATTACACCCTACGAAGTACAGAAAGAAGAAACAATCGTTTCCTCTTCCTGTGTTCATACGATATCGAGGTGGAAGCAGAATGGACTGTAGGACATTTTGTCACTACAGCTCCAAACATTCGGCAGGCATTGGAGGAGAACTGCGGCGGCCAGTGCACCAAGGGTGTGATATATTGATTTTTCGTGACTTTTTTGTGATATTTGATTGTGGCAATGAATCCCTTTCCTGCACAGACCTATCTCATCAAGGGGATGTTACTTAAATAATTAACACACTTTTAACCAAAATGCCTGCTCTTTCCTTGGGAAAGAAGCACATGCTCCACCCTCAGTACTGTCATATCTTTGGGCTAGAAGAGATGGCATCAGCTACTGATAAAACTGCTTCTGTGGCTGTGCTCACAAAAATGACTTATTCTTGGTCACCACCACATAAGAAATCCATATCTACCTTTGTATTTACACAGCGCCTGGTCCCCTCGCTATTACAGTGCCACAGTTTTGGGATCCTGAGGCTGGAAAATCTTGCTATCAACATCAAGAGTGACTGATAAACCCAGCTAAACAGTATTGCTAAGGCATGAGTGAAACTGGTGTTGGCAGAGTTTGGGTGTTTTGCATGTTTATTAGCAGTATAGGAATAGATTGAAGCCTGACATGTGCTGCAAAAAAAAAAAAAAAAAAAAAAAAAAAGGCAAATGACAATGACAAAAAAAAAAAAAAAAGAAAAAAAAGAAAAAATGAGATAAAGCAGAGCTGTTATTTTAAGTGAGCATTCCTGTGCCTGTTAGTTTTTTTGTTTCATTTTGTGGAGTGCTTTGTCTTATTTCCACTGGTGTCAATCTTCATCTAGGAACTTCTATATTTGCTGGCAGGCAACCCTAATTCCTTTTTAATGACTTTTTCTCTTAGTGAATCAATACTTAATTTTAAAAGGTCTTCCTTACTTCCTAATCATCTCCTTTACTTTTCCTTGTTAAAGGCACATTTAAAAGAAGAATTCAATAGCTCAGTTATTGCAGAGGCATTATTACATTTCATACAGAAATATATGAAATATAGACTGCATTACATTACATTTAGAATTGTGGCTGTGGATTTTTCATTTTAAACTGCATTTTCCTCCCACTATTTTTACATTCTCATTCTCTTCTTTTCCTCTGGTTAGTGTTACTCCACTCTGATGATCTGTTGTTCTTGGTTTTCCCTATATCTTTTATCCAACTAGAATCTCTCTCTGTTATCTCTATTTCCTTTGCACATATGCTAGCCATCAAAAGCCTATCTATATCAATAGCTCGTTCGGAATGGTTTATAGTTTAGCATTGTCCATATTATTGTCACTACTCAATGTAATCGTATCAAAAGGAAAATTAATTTGACATACTGGTTAAGATATACTTCTGTTTTTCTGTGTTCTGTTCCTTTGCCTTTGCTCTCTGGGGTTTTTGAGGTTCTTTTCTTCCCTATTTACTGTCAGATCCTCTACTGTTTGAACCTTAATTCTGTCTTGTCACAAAGCATTTGTTCTGCACTTAAAAAGACTAGCTGAGTAGAATTATGCCATAACATTTGGGATTTAAAAAAATAACTTGGTCTGATGCAAAAAACTAATACACTCTGAATTGTATATTTTTTTATATAAGCCATTTTTTTTCTCTCTCTCCTTCCTTCAAAATACTTGAGATGCAACAAATGTGAAGAAAAAGAAGTGGTTTTATGTACAATAAATAAATAAAAACTACTTCAACAAAAATGTGGAATTCCATCAACTACTCCAAAGGTGACTATTTTTCCATGAAGGAACTAAGAAATGCAGGCAGAAATATGAGCCAGCAAGTGAATAAAATGAGGCAACAGCACTGTTTTCTTAAGTACATGAAGACTTCGTAGAGTGAAACTGAAGCTGCTAGATATCAGTAATCTTTTTCTGAATCTTCCTCATTGAAATCTGATGCTTTCGTAGACAAAATGTTAGAGAGTTTGTGAGAGGGTGAAGACCATCTTTAAATGAAAAAGAATAAAACCTAAAGTATGACTGGTGTTATTTTTAAGTATCTAAAGAGATACTTATGTTCTTCAGTAGCACTGGGGTCCAAAAATACCAACTGTAACATTAACATTTAGTTCCCACCTGTCCTTACATTAAGCAAGCCTGAGAAAGATGTCTTGTTGCTTCTCAAATTTTCAGTTTGGTAAACTGAGCAAAATGAATGTCATATTCTTCTGACAGTTTAAAGAAAAATGAAAATGGAAAACCCCACTTGAAGAAATTAATCACCACACAACATACCCTAAACAGCTCAAAAAATTGGCAGCACTGTCTTTAAGTGAAATTTAAGCAGCATACTACACTTGTGTTTGCTTGTTTGCTTTCAGCAAATGGTGATTCTCAGGAATCATAGAGCGTTATGATCTGTTACCATGACAAACTGCACAAAGATGGAATGTTAACCCATAACTCAATATTTCATAACTTAATAAACTTATAAATTACTCAATTTTTAGCCTTTTTCTCCCATCAGAAAAGTACTACACTTCCTCTATAAATTCGAATAGTTTTCCTTTTTATAAAACTTATCAAAAAAGGTCTATTTTTCCTTGTAAGTAGCTCTAAGAGATTATTCATAATAAATATAAGCAATGTTTTCTAGCACTTCCTACTGAATTTTTAATGTCCATTGCATTTTCACCTAATCTATTTCTTTGTATCTCAAGAGAAACAGTACAACAGAAGCACAATTAGGTTAAAGAAAGCTGCCCATTGCAATAAAGACAATGCCTAATTAGCTGTAATTTAGGAGCAGACTTTTACTAAAATTATGACAAATGTGAAAGATTAGTGGAATATCAACAACATGTTATAGTTATACATTTTTAAAGACTGAGCATTCCATGATGATTCAGCCTCAATCATCTGAAATTTCTTTCATTGCAGCCTATGCATTCAAGTTAAAACTTCATTATTGGTAATAAATGTTACAAAAAAAAAGGTATTTAAAATGAAATTGGTAGCCAATGAGGCTGTAATGTGAGGTGGATCCCATCCTATTGATCCTTCCTAATAAATATAACCACTCCTTACACCATGAGCAGTCTCTACCTACTTCATGCGAAGGGAAATAGGTAGATGTGAAAAGAGCAGACAGACGTCGACTCAGATAAAGGACAATACATAACTGTATCTTCAACTCATGATGGAATTAAGCTCTGCTGTCACCACGGGACTTGCACACAAGCAAAAGTTGCCTGGATTGGGGAATTCCTAATGGGGTCCATGTCTCTCCATACAGTATTTTCAGACCAGGGGTAGTAACAATACTCCATTTGCTTTGATTTTAAGGAAAAGTATGTGGGATTTGCAGAAGAATGTTTCTGTTTAGTTTTTAATCTTTACATCTGTATCCTGGAACTTTCATTTTGAAGGGAGAAGCATTTCCCCCCTCCCCAATGCCTGTGCATTTTTAATATCCTTTTGCATTCATTCAGCATTTGATTGAAGAGTTAATTCAGCTCCACTGAACAATGATAGATGTAATGAACAGAAAGGTCTTTCAATATGAGAGAGATTCTTCTCAATTCTTTCTGACAGGCAAGGGATGGTAAATAGACAAAACAGAGTCAAGCTAGGCACCAAACTTGTAAAAAGAATGACTCTGGTAATGTACAAGGACAGCATGCACATCAATGAATACTTACATAAATGTCTGCACCATAAAATCCATCCTGGTATACAACACTGCAAGGATGCACACACAAAGAAAAACATCCATATTAGTGCATTTCCACATGCAAATGCCATCAACCCCGGCAGAGCGGAGGTTAGTCTTGTCGCAAGAACAGAGGGAGGGGGAAGGAAGGCACTCTGCACATTGGTTAAGGAGGTTGGTAGTAGTATCAGAAGTGAAACTACTGAATATAAGATCTTTATAAAGTTTGCCAAATGCTTAGTCAAAGAGAGGCAAGCATGGCAGAACTACAGAAAAATTGTGATAAGTTTTTTTTTTTTTTTGAAACCTCAAATTGTCAGCATTTTTTTTTTCAGTTGGCCAATCCTGCCCATCAGGATGTTGCTACGTCAACACAATGTTAATTCACAAAATACTCCTTTCCCATCCTGTCATATCTACCAGAAACAAAGCAGTCTCTGTCTTTCCAAAAAAAAAAAAAAAAAAAAAAAAAAAAAAAAAGCGTGTATAATTAGGGAATGGAGATACTCTATCCCTTGGGTCAGAGAGCTTGGTAACTCTAGCTACACACAAGTGGGGGGTACTCAGAGATACTGTCCTGCTGGCTTGATAAACAATTAAGAATATTATAGCATTCATAAAATAGAAGTACTAACTTCCCTCACTTTATCATTGTACAACTTTGGTAAACATGATTATGGTTCTGAAATCAGCCTGCAGCTTTGGTTGGACATATTACTTCTCCTTAAGTGAAAAAATGTAGTATTGTTATGTTGCTGTCAACAGTTCACCCAGAGACTGCTGCAGTTCAGCTAAGATAAATTAGACTAATGTGACTGGTTCAGATTTTAGATTCTAAATCCATTCAGACGAAAGACACAACATGGCAAGGATAGCTTAAATGGCTACACAGAGTAAAACTGAAAATGTGCAACTGCGGCTTACCAATAACACCCACTGTTTTGCTTTTATTTTGAGAGTTCTGCAACATAAAACAGATGTAGCAAATAAAAGCCCAAGAGTTAAATATGGGAGCACACAATAGGCCTTTTTTTCTTTTTTAACATTATTTTCAATTTGGGAATCCTAGTTATCAAGTTGCTATCCTAAGCCACTTTACAATATTATGAAGAATTTTCACATCAGAAATACAAGTGATCTTTTGAGCTCATAGCCTGAAACTGAAGGCTGAATTGGTACATGGCAGTATCACTGGACAAAATTATACATATGCATATATCCATATAAACCACATTATATTTCATCAATGTCAAAAGCTTACTATAAAATAATAATGTATGAAATCCCTTGCTCACACTCATTTGAGTGTGAGTCCCTAACGCTCATTTGAGTAAAGTCAGAAGTTTACTCATGTTTTTTCCCGTATATTTTGTCCAGAACAGGACGTGCCAAGCTGGTCTACACTGGAAGCATTCAGAAGGCCTACTATTTACCTAAGAGCATCCCTGCATTTTGGTTTTGATATTTTAAGTACTTTTAAAATTACATGCTTTATCTCATACTTGTTTGCATATAAGAAATAACAGAACGTTCTGCATGAGCGTGAAGTAGAAATACACTACCAGGAACAACATGGAAAGAGTTTGATGAGATCATGATATGAAGTTCACTGAAGATGGGGAACTTTATCTGGAATTTCATATAGCAAGTTTGTTTTTCAAATGACATGCATTTGAATAAACACATGGTCACTCAAAAGAAAAGGACTTTATATTCTAAACATTCACATATCCTCTGGAAAGGATCACTTATTCCTTTGTTTAGAGGCCAATTCAGCCTCCACTTCAAAAAGATACATTGACCAGTGCTGCTATAAACATCTGTATTTCATCCTTATTAGAAAAAGTCTAAAACTGCACATTTTTATACATAATATATAAAATTTTCAGGATTATTTTCAGTAATATGCAGCTATATGTAACACAAAGTTCAAAGTGTTTCTGCATTTTCAGCTGTTCCCTCCATAAGGCTACCAATCCTATAAACAGCACAAGAGCTGCAAAAAATAAGGGTAAGCCTGTGTTGCTTTTATAACAGGATTAAAACAAAAAAAAAGAAACAAAAAACTTAGTGGAATATGCAATTCAAATGATTTTACACGAGATTAATGAGTAACTAATCAAAAAGTGCCCCTGTAAAGCTAGTATTTAGGGCTCTCATCAGCCTTCCAGCAATTTCCAGTAAAGAAACACATTTCATGTTACACAGGCATTAATCTACTCGGACTTACAGTGAGTAACAGAAATCATCCATCTTAAGAGATGTGCTTCAGAATTTGCTGCCTAATGTTACACTCAGGAGGTAACGAAACTCTGAGTAGTAGGAAGTTCCTCCTTCTCAGTATATCTTTAATGTAGTTTCTGGTTGGTGACAAACTATCTAACATGAAATACTTAAGTTCCAAAAGATGGCCAGTGAGAAAAACTAATGATGCATCAAAGCACGGGGAAAACAGAGGTAGTATTTTAGTTCTTTCGATCTGAGAAAGAATATGAGACAAAACTACTACTTCTTGTTTTCCTCTTGCTTGTTGGACTCCAGCCTTTAAAATGACCAGTGGCAGCACAGAACTGTCTCAAAATATATTTCAAAAAATAATTGAGTATCTCCATTATCATAAAAGACATGAATACAACTGATCAAAGGTTGATTAATGCCAGAAGAATGTCATTACTGAAAAACAGAGGCTCCAAGTAAAACAAGTATAAGGTCTTTGGACCTCATAGGAACCTCTAAGGACCGATGACCATCTCAACTGTTAAGCGCTAAACAAATTCTGCATCACTCTGACTAATTTAAAAAAAAAAAAAGCTATATTAGCATGTTAAAACATACTATTTTCAATTATCACGTAATTCTCTAATTTAAAATTGTATTACACTGAATTTGAAGAATGTGTGTCATGAAGGGGATCTTTTTGTCTTCTTCCTTGGGATGATCTGTGAATCTGTAGTGAAGACCTTGCAAGATGAATGGGGGTTGTTGCACTTAGAATTCCCAAATGAGGCCAGTCTTGGGCAGCCTACTTCCTTTATCCAGGCCTTCTTTTTACATATAGTGCTCAGTAATGTAAAGATGCAAATTCTGAAGTCTAAATTTGCAACTGCTTAATAAGTGATGTATCAGAAGATGTACCCTATTCTAAAATGAAGCACGGACACATGGCTCCATCATTAAACCTCATTACTAGTGAGAGGAAGTAACAGAATCAGGAAGATCAGGATAACATTCCTAAGCAGCACATGCATGCTGAAAAGGAATCAGCTGATTTCATTTGGTTTCCCCCACACAGCTTTGTAGTATGATATTATTCCTCAGTATAAATCCTGCTACTTCTTTTAAGTTTGCTTCTTATTTTTCTTCATTTTTTTTGGTAGATTTCCAGAGTATATTTGTTATATTCACTGTCTTTATCATTTTTTGACTCCCATAACTCAGTCTTACCAGTGGAGTCAAATTTATTTTATAACAGTGTCCTTCATCAGAAGGATGAAGCACAGAATACCAACAGCTATGTTCTCTTTCTTTTGTTCAGTAAATAATTCTCCTAAGGGTAATTTGGCTCATCATCTCCTCTTCTCTCTCTGAAGCTGTAAGCAGAGAACAGATGATAAGTTTCAAGCCTCGGAAGAGCCTGAATATATCACATAGGGACCCATCTCACCACAACTTGTTTTGCACTTTATATTCAAAAAATTATCTTGACAGACAGATGATCCTTGAGTTTCTTATAACTCAACGCAGGGTCTGGAAATAAACACATTATTGAAATCTGAATTGCTTCACCCAGAAACGCATGCTATCTTAATGCACTTGCTGGATGCATTAAAAATAACAGATTTGGGGAATTTATGCAGATGTACTTTATGATTTCATACTGTTCAGGAAAAATTCAGAGAATACATAAAACCTGTTTTATTATGAAATATGCCTCTAAATGATGTAATGAATATGCAGTAATCATTTTCTGAAATTATTTCTTGATAAATATGTAACACATCTCACGAGCTCACTATACAGCTGTTTTGCACTATCTGCTTTATTTCATTCTCTGTCTTCTAATATTTTCTATATTTTCTTTTTAAGTATATTAAAACAAATTCTTTACTAGGTTAGAATCCACCTTTATCATATTGTGGGGGAACTGCACTTTTCTTCCTTATCATTCTTAATCCTTATCAAGGATTAGGTTGAATACCTAATCTATCAGTGGCCTAAATTCTTGAGTGGAAAGTTCAATAACTTCATACCTGCTGAGTATATATGGCCCTCAGCCATACACACACACACACAAGTCAACATAAATAACCTAAAGCAGATTAAGTGTATGGAGAGATTGATTCTGTGCAAAAGAGAGGTGCCAAAATCATAACTGTAGCCAGTGCAGTAGGAACCATAGGTTTAGAAGAAAGAGAACTGAGAAACAAAAATTCTCTGTTGATTGCCAATTTGGTCACCTTCACTCTCTTAATGGTATTGTATGTTTTTTGGTCTCTTCACTGAAATTATAGAATACTTTTTATATACATTCTCAAATAGCTTATAAAAGAGAGGCAATTATGACCTCATTTAATATAAGCCAAAGAAAAGGCTAAATATGGAAGTAACACCTTTTGGACATTCTAACAACACAAATTTATCTGTTGTAAATACAGAACTGGAACTTTTCTGTGAGAGTTGACAGTGATAATGCTGCTCCAAACTTTTTAGAGTGTTTTCTAATTCCAGTTTGTTTCCTTTGGAGCCTTAACATTTTTTGCTATGAACAAATTATGCTATTTGATTTGAAAAATTAATCGAGGGCATCATAGCAGAGAATGAATCTGGAGAACATCAATCACTATGAGCTGGCAAAACATGCTTGTTTGCTTGAGTTATTTCAAATGTATACAAAGCACGGAGTCCAAAGTAAGAGGAAGCTTATGAGAACCCAAAGAAACCAATTGGAAAAAAAAAGAATCCCACTGTATAAAATTAGCAAATGTAGTAGCTTATATTAACTAACTTTTCTTCCTAAATACAGCACAAAGAATTAAAGGATGCACATTTTCTGGAAAATGCAGTTTCTTTTCTCTTTTGAATCAGACAGAAGGTAGCACTTGAAATTAATTATTTTAACAAAAGGGAATAGTTCCAGAATAACATCTGTTACTCCTCCTACTTCCATCTCCAATTTCCCAAAATTATTTTACTTTGAGATGGAGTTCTTGTTATTCTTCCTACATTCCTGCCCATGCTCCTCTACTACACTGAGTTTCTTTCTCAGCTACTCATCAGCATTTGTTTTACCGAGCAACTGCAATCTACTCTCATACATATGAACGGAATGCATCTCACAAACCTTCCATGTTCCAAGCCATTAAAGGCAATTATATTCTCATCCTGCTTCCGTTCCTTCCTATAGTATAGTCTACAATATATCTTTAAACCACTGGAGATACTTTAGTACAAAATGCTAATCATCCTTATTCATCATCCTGATGAATGTCCCTTTCTCCTTCTCTGATAGGTCAGAATAATGATGGGTTAAGCATGGAACAAACCATTTCAAAGAAATTCCAAATGGTATTATTATATACACGATCTTACTAGCACAAAATCCAATATACTAGGCCAAAGAAATTACTTCAGAATAAAACTGTGAACCAATGCAGCAGTGGTCTGCTAAGGTCTGCACTGATGCAAAAATTACAAAAGTTAGAGAATGCTGCTGTGTAATCAGAAAGTTTCTTATCTGACAGGATAGATGAATACCAAAAAAAAAAAAAAAAAAAGCACCAAGCAAAATTTTGAACATAGTGCTGCACTATGCCATAAATATATTTCTATCATGTATGCAATACTCATTTCAGATGCGAGGCATTCAGATATGAAATCTGCACAGGGAGGGCAATCTAACCTTGCTCCCTTCATTGCCATGCAGAAACACCTGGACTCTCTCTAGATGAGACAGTCTGGACAACAGTGGGATGCCTCAGGTGGGATGTCATCCCCAGCCAAAGCTAATGCAGGCAAGCCGTTTTACAAAAGCCACGGTGTGTTCCTGTGGTAGCATCATTCTGCTTACTGAACTGCAGTGAAAGAAAAAAAAATGCATTTGCAAAAACAACCCGTTTCTGTGGCATCACTTTCATATTAGTTGTTGGAACAGCCTAGTTTTCTGAGGTGATTCTGTTTAATGTAAAGGAACAGTCAAAAGGTCTGTCCCAAATATCCCCCCCAAAAAACAGCTCAGTGACTGACTGACTAGATGTATTTGAAAGACTGTCTAGAAAATGACATGTCTCTTGGTTTAACAGGATAAACACTGCATGGAAAAGTGCTTCCTCCCAGGGACAGATATAGGCAGCTTAATTGCAAGAGGCTGGTGAATGATCACCAAGCTAATGCAGCTGGAAAATACACCAACACTCCCTCAGTACAACAATTTCAAACACACGATGGTATCACAATATCCACAGAGAGATTTTGTGCCTCATTTGCACCACCTCTACTGCTTGGTCCTTTTCTAGCCTGCGAGTCCTGGCCTTATTACAGCTCAGCCTACATATTTCCAGCACCTCCCAAGCCCACTGCTGTGTCCAACAGTGTGGAAAGGATCCTGCCAGCATCATCTCTTGGTACCTTCCTCTAGCTCTTCTCAGCAGAGCGTTGGGAAACACGAGCAAAAAGGACCCGGTTGTCCCTGTTAGGAAGCAGGACAGGGTCACAGAATGACCTCATGCCTCAAGTTCCCTCATGGGGTGACGTCCATAGTGAGGGTAGAGCTATGGGAAGGGGAACTAGTGAGGGCAAAGAGAACAACCTCCTCCACTCAAAGACTTTCCAAACCTTCATCTAAACCATCTGGTTGCTCTACAGGGCAGGAGAACACATTGACTACAAGGTGCCAGCACGAAATATTGTTCCAGCTTTGGAGCCACTGTGTTTACTCATTTCCTAAATTACCTAATTTCCCAGTTGCCGAAAATCTTTTGACAATACCAAGACTTAAAGATCACGTGCATTATACAAAAGCCTTCCATTTCAGCATTTACAGGGCGACGAGGAAAATTTGTTTCCCTCGGAAATGCCATGCTTTTATGACATTTCTGAATTATGTGAAGTTTATTAAGTTTCTGAAAGTGACTGCTATGAATTTCTCTCCTTCTTTAATTTACTCCTTGGTCTTAGTAGCTGTAGGTCACTGACAGAGAAGTCCTAAGATATTATTTAAGCAGACATGAAAAGCATGTAGCCCTGAGGAAAGCAGCCTTGATTTCGATCTAAGTAAAGATGTTAACTAGAAAAACTAAACACACTGCTATTAAAAAAAAGAGAGGAAAAAAACCCCAAAACACTAAGCCATCATCTCCAGAGACAACTTTCAGTGAGTGATTTGAAAAAAATGAAGTTAACTTGATCCAACCTCCTTAATAACCAGATGTTTGCGATCATTGAAAATACATCTTTAGCCGGAACAATTTCTCTGTTCCGCAGCGTTCAGTCTCTCAGAGAATTTACATAACAATATGTGACACCAGAAATGCTTGAGGCTACCAACCATGGCAGTACAAATTAGAGTCATTTTTCACCCTTCTGTGCAAGGTGCAGCACTCCGGGCATGGGCTGCGTGCCGTGTTGGTCTCGGTGGCGGCCACCACCAGCACCTGCCCCGGACACAAACGCCGCCTAGCCTTGGACCTCGTGCAAGTCGGGAAGGAGGCTGCTCCGCTTACCCGCCGTAGGTCGGGATCGGCGGCGGCGGGGCTGCCGCGCGGAACGTGTTGTACACGGTGCGCCCTCGGCCTCGTAGATGCGCGCCTCGGTAGGCGGCCGCCGCCGTCGCTGCAGGGTACGGGAATCCTGGCACTGCGGGAACACAAGAGGAACAGAGAGCGCTCGGATCAGTTCGGCCTCTCAAAGCAAGGTGAAATACCGCAGGAGTTGCAAATTATTCGTCTTTTAACAAAAGGCTTAATTTTCTTGCACAAAACGTTGGTACACCAGTAGAAATTAGAAAATTGTGATTCCGTTGTGTCCCAGAAGACACTCGTTAAAAATAATGTTGACTGCCGCAGCCAACACTGCTAATGGGAGACTTCAGAGTCCAAAACAACTCAGCTCAGCATCAAGTTTACAATGCCCAAGATATTTCTGTACCATTGCTGTTTGCTCTTCTTTGGGTGAGGATGCGATATCAGACTAGGTGACCTCCAGCAGCCCCCTAAATTATTCAAATATTCTACAACTGTAACAGGCTTTTTTAAATAAGTTAATTAGCTGGGACTGAACCGTGTAGCAGGGAAAGAAAAACACAGCAAGAGCTTTCTCAGATACGGACACTGTACTTTGTTCTTAACAACTGTAATTTCTGCAAGGCAAGAGCTGCACAGTTCAGAAGTATCTATAGGAATTCAGATAACAGTCAGACCCAAGAGAAACAATTTAGGCACATGAAGAAGAAATTTTATATTGTCATTACAACTAAATGCGAACATTAATAGTCATTAGAGACAAAATATTTTCATCAGAAATTGAACTGTAGTAATGCAGTAACATTTGGAGTTTTTCCTGTAATATGACTATAAAATTTCTCTTCATAAACTTTTTAATTGAAAAAGAGAAGCAAAACTTCCTGCTCTACTTTCTCTTCCAGTTGAAGAGATGATGAAGCAGTACTTCATTTTCTCTTTTCTTCCTTTTGACACATAGCTAGCAAACATTAGAATGGGAATTTTTGAAATGCAATCAGTAATGAGACAAGAAAATCAAATCCAGCTCTGTTGGCACATATGTTATTTCAGTTGTGCTGCACTGCACTAATTTTTTTTTCAGTATGTAAAGGTACAAAATAAGTATTATCTAGTAATACTTTAATAAAAGTGACTGGAAGTAACAAAATATAAAGCAGTAACTTTTTCAAGTCTGAAATATGAACTGATTTCAACCCAGACATATTTCACCCGTTTAAGCATTAAATTTGAAAGAAGCTTTGAATTTGAAATAAAATAAAAAGTTCACAACATTTAGAAGTAGCTGACTGAATGGAGGAGGGAATATACTGCAATTATGGTGAACTATCCACTATCATCTTACTGTAGGTGCCTTTAATTCTTTGCTAGATCCTTCTCACTAACAAACACATTATACAGTAATTTTGCAAGGATTTACTTGAGATACAACATGAAACAAAACTACAGCAATACATTTAAAGAAAATCATCCCTTTTCAAGGCAGAAATATATTTTCATTCTTCTTATTCTAAGTAGTGTCAAAATCTGGAGCATGAACTTACAGAACTTTACCGTTGCTACGTTTACAATCAACTGTGTTAAAGTCTTAAAGAACTAGATGCTTGAAAAGTTCAGAGAAAGTATTTCCGCAAGGAAAAATGAAAATATATAATGCAGTTTTTTAAATCAGATGCTGTAACAAGTAATTTAAATTTATAAAGTATTTATATAGTAAATGTACATGAAAATGTACATCTAGAAAATACAGAGGTAAAGAAAATCAAAGATGTCTACACTCAAGTCACCTTCTGCATAGAACCCTGGAGGCTTGCAAGCCATAGGGAATCATTGCTCTAAGAACTTTTTCAACAATTATTTTAGTAATTAGCAAGTATATTTTGGCAATATTTAAAGCAATTTGGTGATTAGACAGTTCTAACACTTAGATAGCAGTTAGTTAGCTCTTTCAACAAAACATTCAGGGTCCTAGACAATCCTTCTTCTATAAAATGCACTGTTTGACTTGAACTCACCAATTACTCTACACAGCCCCTCATCTTAGACATATATGTGAATATGGACCTGTCTTGAATTTCAGAATACATGAGCAGCTATAGTTCTAATGAAACCAACTGAGCAGAAAACAACAGATCTTTTT
Organism: Nothoprocta perdicaria; assembly: GCF_003342845.1. NCBI lineage: Eukaryota > Metazoa > Chordata > Aves > Tinamiformes > Tinamidae > Nothoprocta > Nothoprocta perdicaria. The sequence continues at coordinate 2,832,672 of NW_020455854.1, read as the reverse complement.
TTTTTTTTCCCTAAATACTACTACCTTTTTTTATGAGAAAGAAGGCTTTCTCTTACAAAAGAAAAGACTAAATGAGAGAAAATGCTGGAAAGAAAATTGCTTAGCCTGTAAATACTTACTGAAATGACCACATGTAGTGGAGGCTACACCTAGCATTCAGAGGAATGACTAAGATCACACAGGGAATTCCCTCGTTTTCCTATGATCTGTAATTTTTTATGGATGTATTAAAATAAAAAATCTGTTGCAATTACATTATTTTGCTGTGCTCAAATGGTACTTTTGCCTTAAGAATATTAATCATGAAGCATAAAATGTCTAGACTAGAAGAGGTTAGAGTGTGCTCTGCCTTTCTGTCAGGAAAAGGATAAGCCATGATGGGAATTAAACCTGAGAAATATGAAACTGAGAATGGCATTCCAAAGCCTTACCACTCACTAAGGTCTAGCAGTTAATTTCCTGGGAATTATGTCTCTATCCAGAACACGACTGGTTCAGTGTTAAAAAAAAAAAAAAAAAAAAAATCCAGAATACCTGAAAACACTGCTTTTGTTTGTAGGTAGTAATATTGAAGATTGGGATTATTGCTGGGCTAAAATGGTCAGCAGGTTCACGTCACCTAGTTCAAAAAAAAAAAAAAAAAAGAAGCTCCTTCACTCCAGGTGTGATATCTGGAATGGTAAGGAGCCTGAAATAATTGGAGAATTTATTTTCCTACTAACTTTTTAATATCCTCCCCCCAAAATAACCAACAGAAGTAGCATCATTAGAACACAACTGAAGAATGGACTTCATAAAAACAATTTTATGAGAAGGCTCTGCCATCAGGGAGCATTAAGTATTATCAACCAGCAACAGCCCCAAAAGCAATGAACATACTAGTCAGAAGGGGCAAAGATTTAATGACTTACAATCTGTAGGTCAACCTTCTTTAGTGCCTCAGTGCCAAACTGCCGAAAGTCAGTCAGTGAAAATGTTAGTATAATGGGGTTGAAAATGTCTTTGAATCTCAGTGGAGAAGCATTTGCGCCCACATCTAAGCAAAACTAGCCAAAATTTGCATCAGAGTATATGATGACTGGAATTCTTCTCATCTCTGAATGGAAAATAAGTAAACTTTATGGACAATGATACAATTCTTTTTTTTTTTTAAATAAAGGACTGTATATAACTATCAGGCCAAACAAACTTCAAACTTCTATTCAAACAAACAGCTATTCATATATGAACAGGACTGTAATAGCAACAACAAAAAAAAATCAGTTCCTACATCTCCGTCTATAAAGGAACTGCAATTTGACATTTTCAAATAGATTAAAAAAGAATCAAAATAATACACTGTGAAAGCACTTGTGTTTCTCTACCATAAGGATGATCAAAAAGGCGACAAATGAACTTGTGCTACAGTCTAAATGAAAACTCTTTTACAATAATACATTGGTAAAATTCCTCCTTTAAACTTACTTGTTCTACATTTACATTTAACAAAATACAAAGTTAAAAGACTAGCATTATTACGATAAAAACTGAATTAATAAATAATTAAGAAGATGCAGTATGTAGGTGTTGCTTTTATTAATTTGTATTAAATGCACATGGCAGTTAAGTGCATTTTCTAGACACCATATCTCGACATATATATTGGAAAACAAAGGCTGTCTGAACACTGTTAATGCTTGAGATCCCAAGAGGAGGAAAATGAACTGGTAAAAAATACTTAAGGGTTATACACTCTGTATTCAAGTTTTAAAGCTTTGGGATAGACGAAAGAGTAGCAGATGCAAAGAACAACAGGGGTCTGATGCTGTATCAAAGCCATAAAAATATACAGCCGTTTTAATGGGCAATTATTCTTTGCATTTGTGCTCTGGTTTGAATGTGTATGAGAGTGCCATATGCCTCCAGAAAGGTGTGTGATCAAAATGAGTCTACCACGCATCGCTCCTCATCTCTCCTCCTCTGCACAAACTATCAGGTCATCTCCCTTCCAAAGTTTTCAAATATTTTATGGTGAGCAATTTTAATGCTACATCACATCTGAACGAGTCTGCAGCTAATTTATGGCAAGGTAACATGACTCTTAGAAAAACAGAAAGACACATGTACTTTGTTTTCACAGTTTAGGAGGATCTCTGCTGCAGAAACATTTTCGAAGTGCTGAACAATAAATTAAAAAGAATAGGTAATAATTGGTAATATGATGAGCAAGGTGGAAGAGAATAACCTAACCTATCATACTATCTGCAATTTCAGGAACAAAATCAGGAATTTATCCTGAGACATCCCGTGTAGTGAGCTTTCACTTGCAAATAATTGTAGTAAGTTTGGCATTCTTTAAAAGAACTGTAAAAAACATGGTCAAGAGGATGCCTCTATATATCTGCATTTAAATAAATGGTCTAAACTTCACTGCAAGTAAAGCGTGAGTTCCATTAACACATATTTCAAAATAAAAAGGGTTTTAAGAGCTTATGTATATTTACATTCTTAAAATGTTAAGAGTCAAACTTGGGTATGTTCATAATGTTTAAAAATAACAAACTGAGAGGATATTTTATCCTCTGTCATATTTATTTTGTGAGAAGATTATCCCTAGGATCTAATTGTGAGTTGACTGAATTCAAAGGATTTTATGCCATGAATCACAAACGCAGGCAGGCCTGGATCCCTCTAGTTGTTTCCTACACCATATATTTGTTTCTGAAACATTTTATTGAAATTAGTGAAAGAATCATTTCCTTACCATTGTACCTAAATGCATGTCAATATTAGACTCTGTTGTTTAAGAATGAATAAATCTGCATTTTGGACAAACTGTTTCTTACAGGACATCCTCATTTGAAATGCATTGAAAAGGAAAACAAAAATCTCTAATTAATGTACAAGTCTAATCACCATTCTCCACATGGAAGAGTAATTTTTCACTGTTCATTTGCTCAGTTTAATCTCAAAACTGACATAACAGAAAAGCAATGGCCTATAAATCTGCTCTCATTTGTTTCTTTAATATTCATATTCCACTGAACTACATCTGCTTGTTGCTGCAGTCTATTACAACATGCAAAAATGTCGATAAAAATATTATGAAAGGCAAGATGTGTTTCTTCATGGCTCTGTGTGCCATTTATTTTGAAAAAAATAACAATAAATGGCTCACGGAGCGTCCCTCAGTTTGCTGCATGCTGGGTGATTAGTGATTAATTACCTTGCTGCAAATTGACATGGCACAAAGAAATTGACACAGACCTGATTAATTAACTTTTTATGTGAGACAGTTACTTACAAAACACTGCACACTGTAATTGAATCCCTTTACTCAACACTATGCATAAAGTTTCAAGTTAAATCCAAATTAGCCCAAAATTTCTCTTTTTTTGAGTGCAAAAATGCAAAAGATTGCATTTTTTTCCTAAAAAGAACACATATTGAGAGATGCTTTGGAAGATACCACTTCCAACTATTTCATTTTCACATACATGAAAAATGAAAATTGCAAGATTTTTCCACAACAATACCCAACATAACCAAATGCTCTCAAAAAACATAGACAGTGTACTTCAGAAAAGAATAAAAAAACCCTTCTATGCAAAATGTTTATTCTTATATTAAAGAATAGGGGACAATTACCTGGAGCAATAAAATTTGCTGTTTAATTGCTTTTATCCTAAATTTGTCCCCAAGTCTACCTGATCTGTTATCATAACAACGACTTGCACTTGGGCTCACCCTGGTATTTTGTTGTAGTACTTTTAAGTATGGTATTATTCTCTTTCTGTGGCATCCTTTGTTTCATTTCCTCTAATATAAAAATAATTAGACTAGCACTAGAGCTTATAAGTACTGATACCATTACACACTAGGAATATCAGTAGTCTTTGAGAAACATTATGATGCCAGACTCTGACAATATAATTTTTTTTTTTTAAATCAGAAACTCCAGTATTTCACATCATTCTTATACTGGATTGAGTAGGTGGCCTCCTGAATCCCATACACTTGAGATTGTTCTTAACACACAAAACAAATGGAAAATGCAGAGGAATAAAAAAAAAAGGAGATAATGCAGGACTGCAATTGATTTTTAAAAAGCAATTACACAAAGACATGATTTGTAATTATACAAGACTTTGAATAATAAGCAATAGTGTAATTGGTAGTCAAATTACTTTTGTTGTACTTAATCAAATAAGGTTATGGCATACTATATACCCTAATGAATGATCTGCATTTCACAAAAGGACCTACTAAAAACAAGAGAGGCTCTAAGTGAAAACAAAGTACAAAAAAAAACTAGATTGCAAAGAAAAAGAGACATTAGAGAGGAGAGAAGCTCCACGTGGTGTTAAATGGACAGACAAATGTGTAATGTACACCTTAAAATGTAGATGATCAAAGTGCTCAGTAACTTCTCTTATGCCAGCTATGTTTAGGGTTTTTGGACTTCTAGAAATTCCAAGCAAAATAAAAATGATATGGTTGGGGACAACCAGATGAATAATAATAACTCTGTTGCAAAGAGATGCCAGAATTTAGTCATTTGATTATGACAGTCAGTTATGTAGTACCAAAGAAATTCTGTTAGGGTGTCATGATGCTTTAATAATGGAGGAGTTAAAATCTTATACAAGTCCATTAACATCTTTTTTTTTTAATAAAAAATAAAAAGAAAGGAAATTCTAACATAGCCTATGATGTTTTCAGAAGGAAAAAAAAAGAAACAAAATTTACATGATCCAATACTACCAACATCTCTGATTATGTCTAACTCATACAGGTCGTTGCCTGTTCTAGGAATGCATGATGGTCCGTGAAGGGAGTGAAACATGGCAGAACTACTAAGCTGTGAAAAAACAATGATGCCAGGTCTTTTCTTAGGTTGTGGACAATTTGGGCAGAAAGTGGGTGAAATTAAATCATTATGTTACTAGCCATAAGAGAGAACTAACCAAAGAAACATTGACACAAATTGCCATACAGATTTTAAATGTGTTAATACTACCCAAAAAAAAAAAAAAAAAGATTGTTTTAAGAGCCATGTTTAATAACAACTGTCAGACAATGCAAGGAAAAGAATTACACCAAAATAAATCCTTGTTAAAATCAAATCTGACAGGCTAAGCTGAAAGCTCCTAAACTAACAACTTTCCAATTCCTTGACAGAATAACTTGATATGTATGGTCAACTGTGCGAGCTTGAGCACTATAAATGAGTAACAGTATTCAATATGCAGAATTAAAGTAACACGAAAAAAACAGTGTAACTCTCAAAATATGAAATTTCGGCATACAGGATTCTACAGAAAGGATGTACAATATATCACAGATCCTAGTGCAAAAAAGTGTTAAATACAGTTCTCCCTATTCTGCTGTGCACTGAGAGGGCTAAGACTCAGTTCTAGCCATCCAATTTTCCTAACAGGCTGGTTATTCACGGTCCATAATTTAGAATATGTCTATTTTTTGCGATAGTCTTAAAACTAGAATCATTAAACAAATCATGCAAGAATGAATACATATAGCAAAGCACTTAAAAACAGATCTCAAGGAAGGACTCGTATTTACAGACACTGGACAATACATTTCATATACTGGTATCTTATTGCTAACTTAGTAGTCAACAATTAAGTTACTGATAGGCAGAAGATAAAAGGACATTTGTTCTGAAAATAGCTCAGTTCTGAAACAAAGAGCAATATGACATGTTTAAAAATAAAAAAAGAAAAAAGAAAAAAAAAAGGGGCTATAAAGTGAATTTCAGACATGGCTACCAAAAAGCAAACAAATAAAAAAAAATTATATTTCCAATAGAAAAGAAAGCAAATCTAAAACATGGAAACATGGTTGTTTAAAGAACACCTTGGATGTCAGTTGTTATTTACGGACTTCAAGAAACATACCCTTACAGCACCGCTAACTAAAGAAAAATAGGCACAGGAATCATCTAGATACTAAATTCTACCTCTGAAAACAGCTGAGAAGACCACTGTAAAATAAGCTGTTTTCAGAGAAAGCAGCAGCCATACAACAAGAAACACAATGAAGCTGCAGATGGATGGGTTTTATTTAAGCAGCAGAAGGGCACTTGCAACTAGCAAGGAGGTTCAGAAATTCTTTTTCATTCCATCCTCGACATCTACATAAATTTCACCTTAACTATCTCTACTGGTTTATAGATGCTCTTTATTAAGTATTGTGGTACATCTACATTTCATCAGAAAGGAGAAGGGACAGCTAGAAGCAGTCACTGAAGAGTTAGTTCAGTGCCAGTTCTCAGAAGTCTAATTTTGCTTTATTACATAACTCTGTATCTGAATATCGGGTGATAAGACAGCTGATATTGCAATTAATAGCATTAAGCATAACCAGGATGCTCCTGGACTGCTTCAATCTGCCAAAAATTCTTTTAAGATTCTGAGAAAACGGGGCAGCTATTACCACGTATGTTGAATTTCATATAACTAACCTTCCCTCTAACTGACAACTGTGTACTCAAACCTTTGCAATAGTATTTACAGCATTTCAATTTCTACTGGATAAAAGGGCATAACAGAATCTCTTCTGCATGACTACAGTGGTTTATCACAAACTTATCAGCACAGGAATTTCTTTAAAATGAGCTGATTTTTTTTAAAAAAACATATTTATCAAGTGCAGCTGTGCCTCCTGCTCCTGCAGAGCAAAATCAGTATAATCTTTGTTCCATTAAAAGCACTGAGATCATACCCTTTCTTTACTACCTGGCCTGTCTATAGTACACTTAGTTTAAACCATTCTCACAGAATTGCTCAATAAACTCCACATATGAGTCAATAACACTTGGTCTCCTTTATCTATTGTCTTGTTGTGGAGTTCGGGAATGTGCTTCCCAGACTTTTTTTTGGTGAATATTTTTGAGTAAACATTTTTCAACGGATGGCATAGCTTCAAATTAAATATATATTTTGGAACAGATTACATTCAAATAAACAGCAGCCTACATAAGTGAAACTGCTATCAAAAGGAAATACTTTTTTTCCTATAGCCAAACTAAAAAGTCAGCATAAATAGCCTTTCAACTATTAAAACATATAATTTTCAAGCAGAAAAGGCTTTATAGAGACAATTAAAATAGTTTAATATTCCCCATAGCAGAAGTAAATAAAACTATTGGACTTTATAATTTGATTAGAAACCTCTACATGCGACAGCAGCAGGCTCAGTGTAGCCTATCTCCACTGCGGCACAAACAATGGGAATTCCCAGGCTTGCACATTTAAGCAAAGAGGGAGCTCGGAACAAGGACTAGCTTTTAGCATGTAACCTCAAGGGTCTACAAGGCAAAGAATCAAATCGAATAATATCAGCACACCACACTGCTCTGTGTGCAGTGCCACCCATTCAGACTGCGCCCCAGAAAAGGTTTTCGTCTTCCTATCACCAACGACTGCTTCCATTTGCTGTCTGCAATTCAGCACCACAATTAGGAGGGAATCCGAGTCCTCTGGATAAATATAAAGAGCTAGGATTGCAAAAATCAAAGGGTTGCAGAAAACTGTCAAATAACATGGCATAATTCACTTGATTTTCAAGCCAAAGCATAAACTCGTGATTGTAGTTTTCTGAAGTGCAGCCTGCAGAGCATAGCGTGGCTTTTTCCCTGCACTAAACCAAGCAACAGCACAAAACGACAGATTTTATCATAGCCAACTGCATGTAGCAATGCTTAACAGCACTCTGCAGGCTTTCCATTCAAAATCAGTATTATACACTGCAGAGCTGTTCTGAAAAATGAAACGCGACCTTCAAAAAAAGAGAGTGTTCCTATTACAGGGAATGAACAACATGCATGACAGCTAAGGTCGACTAGACTTCCATAAAATATGACTACCTTATTTGATAATGTAAGGAAGAAAATTCAGTTGCATTTAGCATTTCAGTAATGGTTTTGACAGATTTATTTAAATCTAGCACCTTTTGATTTCTAACAAACATCTGTAACATTTATAGTCATTAAAGCTCCTTACCATGAAAAATACGGCTCTCCCACTCACTCATCTCTCTCATTCCTTGACCTCTCTTTTTCTCTAAGTCTCTCCACAAAACATACTTTTAAAATATCCATTGTGCCCAGTACTCTTCTCAGACAAGTGTTACCCTCTGACGACTGAAAATCCTTACTCCTTAAAAACAACAGTAAATAATATAAATAAAGTAAATAAACCGTTAAGAACTATGCTAAGCTTGTCTGATGAAACCATCTGAATTCAGAGCAGTTTGTATGGTAAAGTAAGTACAGGTCAATCTGGACTGAATCATGTCAGAAATAAAATTACTTAAAATAAAAAGGAAACAAACACAAATGGATATATCAGCTGCCAGAAGCACCTACTTCACTTAAGTTGCATGGAATCTCCAGGTAATACTCAAGGAATGGTTTCCCCAATAATTCTGTTCATACTGTACACTTTACATCACCTTTTTTAAAAAAAATAGTTTACCCATGTAATCTTTTTGACACTAAAAATATCACAGAACATGCTATAAATACCAAGGCTCTCACTTCAATCCATTAGAGCCATAGAAAAATACAACCTGAGATGTCTTCTCTGAAGCAGAAATCATAAAAACACTTTCATAAAATATTTGCACTAGTTTTCCTATGGAATTTAACCTACTTCTACATCATGATATTCTACAGATATAGACAGGTGTTAATTATATTTTCTGCATCACAATGACTTCACATAGAGTCTATGAACTAATATCCTACTTCAGATGTGGAAGTTACTGTTAGTACTGATTTTTCTCATTTAGTCCACGAACATCAAAGTCCTGTACTATCCACAGGAACAGTTCTTCACCTGTAAGTCAAAATAAAACACTGATAGGAAAAAAAAAACCCAAATTAAATATGTCTATCATATAAAAAAAAAAAAAAATAATGGAGACCATATATAAAAAAGCAAAATTCCCTTATATCCTTTAAGCTTCTGCTTTAGATTTACTTCTCCATGGGCATGTAATAGATAACTTCGAATCATTAGCACAGTTCAGAAAGATTTCTAACGTGAGCTCTAAAGTAAGGGAATGCAGTCTCTTGATTTGCTTTAACAGAACTTGAGCATTAAAAATAATTCCTGTCAAAAACGGTGCAAGAGTAAGGGTTTCCAGGGAATTTTCTGAAGCAACTGCCTTCTCACCTTTCAAAAACATCTTATCTTTGCCTTGTTGTTTTCTGGTTGCTCATAAGCTAAAATCCCAGGGCAACATAGTTTATTGTTTTAATATCTGTCTGACGCAAAGCAAAAGTATTCTCTGGTGAGTGCTTATCTGTCATATGTATTTCTGTGAAAGGAATATCAAGACAAATAAGATGTTCTGGGGCATATCAAGGGATTATGGTTTTGGCACTGACTGAATTCTGTTTAAAAATAGTCAAAAAGTCAAATACAAAAAAATTATCTGCATTGATATTTTGAGAATGGAAATTCAAAGAGCACGGAGTATTGAATATTCCAATTAAAAATAGTTTACACCATTTATCACAGTATGAATAGTCCACAAACAGAAAAACACACTGCGAGGAAAAATAATATTCAAAATTGAAACAGTTAAAACAGTAGAATTCTTTTCTAATTATACAATGGACTGTGATCTTACTTTGTATTAATTAAACTCAGTGTAATGGCATTTTCTATACTGAAATGAATAGCCAGTGATCTGGAAATTCATTCAGACCATTAGGTTAATTACAGAAATTGATGAAAGTTTTATCAGACAATTACATATAGAACAAGAATAATATGGGACTGATTTATAAGCATTTGTACCACTCAAATCATTTTTTGCCAAATTCCAATACTACTTACAAAATTGCTATCAATATATCACTTAAAAAAAAAAAAAAAAAAAAAAAAAAAAAAGGCTGTCAACTTCATTTGCCCTTGTAGATAGAATAATGAATACCTGACTTTATATTTTTCTGCTTTTAATTCTATCACTTCTTTGTAATGTTAAATTCTAAGCTGCCCTGAAAACCCTCGTTCTTCCAACCTGAGTTATTCTATGTGTGTGTGTGACTTTTCTTCTCTGTTTTGGCTCCAAATAACTTCTGTTTAATTCACATTATCAAGCACCTTGATGTTATAGACAAATGGTGAGAATAGATGCTTTGTGTTTTCAGAAGTCTTTGCATAAATTTTTGCTCTTTTAAACTTACATACACTGCCAAATTAATGTCCTTTAATGACAGTGACACAGATATTCAGCAACAGAACTTTTTTCTTCTTTTAAATCTTCCTCTGGTGCAGCAGGGAAATTCTCACATCTCATTCTTCAAGTGGCTTCACTTTGGAAACATCCCAACATTTTTCTGTTTCAATTTCTTATTAGTCACTACATAGAAATTTCCCGAGGATTTTAAAATTTCCTGTAAAAGTAAACGCTCTAAAACAGGTGGAGGCAGAAAGGATCTGTATTAGCCATGGCCAAACACTTGGATCTCTTAAACTGGATCTCTTAAATTTCAGTAGCAATGCTGAAGTATCATGGGCTTTTGGGAAGCAAACTCTTACAGCCCTCCTGGGCTTTAGTGTCCTACAGTCTATATTTTCTGGAGCTATATCTTTCATGTTCAGTCTATTTTCTGCATTAGCATGATGCTGATGAAGAGTTTAACTGAAACCAATCTATTCCTGGGATGCCCACACTACGGGAAATGGCAGGAACTGAGATGAGACCAAGAGCTTCCTTACTCTTGGTCCTCAGAGTCGGGCAAATAATCTGCCTCGCCAAGGGCACGTTTGGAGGCTGAATCTATGCTTTCTGCATAACAAATTATCCGCTCCCAGAATATATCTGCAAATGAAAAGCTAATCCAGGTCCCACCTTCTGCTTCAGCATAAGAGAACAGAGGAGGCATGAGAGACTATTGCTGCTGATTTGTTCCACTGCTGGTAGGAGAAGGAGCTCATTTCTTTCTGCATTATGCACAGGGCCAGAAGTGATAGGAAGAAGAGAGGCCATCTTTCCATCCCCTCACATATTCAGATGTGTAACTAATCATTGCACTGGGAAATGTGCTACAGAAAATATTTCCTGGGGAAATGCAACAAACCAGGAGGGAAAGCTCCTAGGGATACTCTTCTTTCTGGCTAGCTTAAGAATTGGGGATCAAGTGTTAAAAGGCATTTTACAACCACAGTTCATTCCATCCTTCCTGACAGACTGCAACTTAAAAGCAAAACATGAACAATCAAAGCAAGGAAAACATTTCTCCAAATGGAGACTTTCCAAATACCTGAATAAGCTTAAGTACCATTAGCACAGAACAAACCCCAAACCTCTCATCTTGGAAAATCTCGGCTGGTTCTTCCATTTGCATCAAGTGACACAAATTTGAAGCCTCTTAATTATTTCAGCGAGAGCTGTTCTGAAATATTACATAGTAAGAAAAATGGCAACAGCATAATACATGATTAGAAATTATTGAAAAATGAGGACTGTATTACTGTTGTCTAGGTGGCATAGTAATATTAGTATTCTAGATTTTAACATTGATTTATTAATTTTCTCAGTATTATAAATCAAGCATGGAGCACAAAAGATATTGTAATAGATATCTTATCAAAAGATACAGATATCAAAAGATGTCTTATATTATTAAAATAATAATAAAATACTACAAATGAGTAAAGCCAAAACTCAAGTCGTATTCCTCTTCAGTTCTTTGTAAAATTGCTTATAGAAAAGCACTAATGTTGTATCTTTATTGAAACTTTTTAATAAGGAGAATTTTTTTTAAAAAATAATCACAATGTGCTACAATCATTAGTGATTGTAATAATTTAATATTAGTATGAGTTGCGACCCTGTAGGGGAAACCTGTAGAATTTTGACAACACAAAATACTACTCATAATTTAAAAAAAAAAAAAAAAAACAAAAAAAAAACCCAAAAAAACCCCCATAGCTTGCAGACGTGCAGATTCAATCAAAAGTCCAGCGATTTCTCCTGAAAGGACCTCTGTTATGGAACTGTGTACTACATATGACCCAGTGGGAGACAGAAAGGCAAAGTCTGTTTTCTTACGTTTTTGACATAATTAAAAACAAACAGGGGTTTGTTAGGATATTGTTAGTCATGTTGCAGTACTATAAAACCTAAGATTTTTCCAAGGGATTGACTCCAGAGAAATGGTGGAAACAAAGAATGTAGTTTAGTGACACAATGACTACCTAGGAATTCAATAAGAGTGGAAATAGGCAGCAACCTCAGACATATATATATATATATATTTTTTTTTAGGGTAGAACACAGTGATATTATAGGAGCGTAAGGGTACACTTAAGAAAAGTTTTATTTACAGTAAATTACAGAAAACATCTGTCCCCCTCCTCCATCCTCAAGAAAGCTCCCTAACAGAGAGATGAATCAGTTCCTTGGATATTTTTTCTAGGAAGAGATGCAACTGTTCCGTGCATTAAAGATAAAATGGGTTAATAAACTAAACACCTACTGTAGGGAACAGTCCTCTTGAGTTATATAATAATTATTTCCTCCCTATCTTACCACAAGGATTAGAAAAAAAATCTTGCTTGGGAAAGGTGTCATAGTACAAATTATTCTTGGAAACAAATTAAAATTTCATTAATAATTTCAGTTTCAATTTAAAACACTTTATATACTTCATTACTTTACTATGCATCCCTGCTTTGGAAGTATCTCACATATTTATACAGTAAAAGTGGTAGCTGTGGGGATAATACTGTCCCCAGACTTAGAAGAGTTGTATGACTGTAGAGCTGATCACTTTGGAACTCCTTGGTCCTCATTCCTGGTCTTAATTAGTGAGAGAAATTAATTTGACAATCTAATGGTGTCTTAAAAGAGCAGATTTCCCTTCTACTGTGAATACAGCGTTCATAAAGAGCATATCAGATCATGGTGCTGAATCAGATGCTGTAGGATGTTTTCTTTATAAAGAACTGCCAAGAGTTCGCCTCAAAATGCTGCTGCTCAGCGAACAGTCCTGGAAAGGATTTTCTGTACCACATTAAGCAAAAGACACGCTTATTTACTGGTTATCAGGCATTTTTGGTTCCAAGGACTATTTCAACAGTCACTACACGGAACATGGTGATTTTTATCATCTTTGGACACTTGAGACATCTCACCCATATCATAATCACAACTATTACTTATTCATTCAGCTACTTCTTCATCAGACTGGATTTCAGAAACAGTATCAGTGTTACCATCAATAACTCCAGTTTCATTTGGAAACACGCACGGTTTCAGCTGGTCTTTGCTGATTTTTCTTAGGCCAATTTCTTAAAATGCAAAATGCCCCCACTTGCACTCAGTCTCTCTTCTGTAAACGAAGAGCTCATATCCATTTTCTTTTCCCTGCTACAATCCAACAGCCAGCAAAGTATAAGACTTTTTGGTTATTAATCACAAATGATGACCAGAAGGCAATACTTACTTCAAATCAATCTACACAAAACATAGAGTGCACAACAGTGCTGGATTATAGAGTTTCAGTGTTGCTGGAGAACATTTGAGCATTACCGCGGAGCAGTGCAAGCAGTTAGAGATGCAATTGCAAATAACTGGAGATGCAAATAAAAATTCCGAGTTATCCGTTAGCATTATTTATAAATGTCACATATATATCTTAAAAAGGGGTATCGGGAGCATTGACACTTTTAGGGGCCGCATTCACATCAAGATGCTTTCGCCACACAACAGAAACAGAGCCGTAGCACTAGCTTACTTGTGGATGTGTATACTAGAGAACTGGGGGCACTGTACACGGGAGATCCCTCCTGGTTTGCCTGGCACAGCAGCACCCTGCCTACAAGAAAGAGAGAGAGAGTGGTATCCGTGCGGGACCCGCCGGCATCCCGTCGCGCCGCGGACACCCCGCCGGGACGGCCGCGCGCGGGCGCTTGGCTCCTCTCAACGCCACCCAAGGTGCCCCCAGCAGCACCAGGAGGTTGACGTGAGGAGCAAGGTATTGAGGTCCCCCCCACGCCGGAACATGTGGCTGCAATGTCCCTGGATAAGGGGAGGTCCGGATTAAAAAACAAAAAGAAACATGGGAAAATAAACCATTAAAAAAAAAAAAAGAGAAAAAAAAAACTGTGAAAAGTAATAACCAAAGCAATATAAATTGATGCTTCTGTGGTGAGTTTTCATTTTGAAGCAATGACAGAAGTCTAGATTATTTATTGTTTTTTTTAAATGAATTTAAATCTGAAGCTTTATGATTTCAACTTTATTGCCAATAAGTAGATTTTAGCACCATAAGCCAAACGTTGCCTGAAATCTGATGCTCACAGAAGCAGTTGTACTTTCACCCTGGGAAAAACTCTTCCCCATTTGATGAACCCTGGCTGCCAGGAAGATCAGATCCTGCTTTTTTTTCTTTTTTTTTTTTTTAAATTTTTTTTTTTTAATTTTTTTTTGTGTGTGTGTGGATATATTCACGTGCTTCAAGCTCTTTGGCTTTGTGAATCACACAGTTTCATAAATATTACATTTACATGAAAATTTTTGACATAAAAAAAGTTTTGCATTAACTTATTAACAGTAGCATTACACAGATTTGAAACAAATACAATTTTGGAAGGGATGACAAGGTTAATTGCAAATGACAGGCATATTTCCCATACAGAATTTGAATATTTACCAAAACAGCAATTCTCAACTTATATTGTGAACAGACTCATGTTATTGCAAAGCAGGTTTTAAAATGTTTTCCATAATGAATCCTTTCTTCAATTATTACTTGAAGCTTGTCAGTAGAAAAGAAATACAGAACATAGGGAAAGAAAATAATTCCTATGGTTTATACAAATCGCTAGGTCTGAATATTAGAAATCTAAGGAAAGATCCATTACACTTCTAACCTTCCCAGACCACAGCATGAGATGCTCGCTCTTTTCAGTCCTCCACTACTAATCTGCAAGGCAAAACAAACTAAAAAACATAATTCATTTTAACTTAAGATGCTACGTAGCTCACTATATCTGTATTGGAAAAAAATAATCAAATTTGCTCTCTCTCCCTCGAAAAAATCTGTGAATAGAAGGTGCTGAGTAAATGAACCTATGGAAACCCTGACAGCAAGCATTATTTTCAGGGTAAAAAAATCAACAAGACCTGTGAATGAACGTGACAATGAGAATGTGTACATTGAAATATGGATGTACTGAACAGCAGAGATGCTTCAAAACTTGTGCTACTGCAGAAGCCCTGACATTTAACAGAGTTGAAGATATATAGGAGCCTATCCCACCAAGTAAAATGTAAAAATTATGAAAAATATTAATTTACAGAAGCCTTTTAGAAAACAGTTAACTGTTAACTTCAAGTAAACTTAGTAAATACAGAGGGTGTTTTTTTTTTATATAATTAAAGGCTGTAGTTTATTTGTATTATTAAATTAACTTCTAGACAACTCTCTATTTTTTTCCCAGGGAATGCAGTTAGAAATGTTTTGCTAATCTTTGTAGCTAACATTTGTTTTCTTTCTTTTTTTTTCCCCTAATTTCACCTCATGCAAATCTAATTCCTGTTACTCTAATCTGAAAATACTTTAGTACAGAATTTCCTTATCCATGCTACTAGCAGCTCCTTAAGTAGTTGCACTAAGCTTTCTAACTATATTTTGACATTCTGCCTTTTAATTTGTACATTATTATGTTTGAAAAACATGGAATTTTTAAAATTTAGTCTAGTAAGAAAGATTTCTGTTGCAGCTCATTCTTGTGTTGAAAGCATTCAAATTGCATTAATACAACTGGGGAACATTAAATTACTCACAATAAAATCTGTATAAACTTCAGAACACTGAAACAATTTTAAATCCCCAATTGTTAAAAAAAATATTATTTTTCCTATAGAATATTAATTATAGCACGATACCATAGCACCATGGATGAGAACATGCTTTTCAAGGTCAAAAACATTTGCATCCATACTTCTCCTCCTGCAATGTTTTATCTATAGCCCGTGATTAACACTGTCCTGTTTGCTTAGGCCCTCTGTGATGAGTCGAAAAATTGGTGTTCTTATTTCACTGGTAAATACTTCACCTATGGGAAAACTACTCAGGTTCAAACCAAGGTCTTGTCCTTGAACCTTGTCTTCAGAAGATGACCATGGCTTTAACCTCTACATAACATAAAGCCACCTTTGTCATAAGAAGAGAATAAGTGACCAAACATCTTCAGCAGGCGAGACTAATGAAGCCAGTATCTAGGGCTGATCTGCACGGGGTATTAAGACACAGGTATCTAAAATAAGAGTTTACAATTTATAAGAGAAGTAGGTTATCTCATCCAAAGAGAGTTCCTGAAGAATAAATTCACATTCTAACTTACGGTGTGCTCAGTTCCTCAGGTAAGGAAGCTCTTCTTCATACATACTAATTCTACTGCGTTATCAGTAAGAGCTTCTTATTGCTTTTAGCAAGCAAGCACCAGTTCATACATTTTATAATAATATTTACCAAACTTAAACACACAGGGAAGAAAGCGAATGAAAGCTCAAAAGAATATTTATGTCGTGGTGTTTTGCATATGCTATTATAACATGTTAATTTACATCCCTAATCTAAATGCAGCATTGTTTATGCACCGTTCTTTTATTTCCCTTTCCCCAATCCAGTGGATGGTTCAAAGCCCAGTTTTCCCCTGTGTTGGTTCTCCGTCTTTCTGATTATTGTATTTCTTTGTACTCTTTGCAGCAACCGGTATTTCTCTACTCTCAATTTCTCTTTCATACATAACGTATTAAAAAGAAAAGAAAAGAAAAGAAAAGAAAAGAAAAGAAAAGAAAAGAAAAGAAAAGAAAAGAAAAGAAAAGAAAAGAAAAGAAAAGAAAAG
>NW_020455854.1:2711955-2815353 GCF_003342845.1 Nothoprocta perdicaria | reverse complement strand
CTGCATTTACTTAATAAATACTTAT
The DNA here is from genome assembly GCF_003342845.1 of Nothoprocta perdicaria. Lineage (NCBI taxonomy): Eukaryota > Metazoa > Chordata > Aves > Tinamiformes > Tinamidae > Nothoprocta > Nothoprocta perdicaria. Next base: position 2,815,328 of record NW_020455854.1, on the reverse strand, counting down.
ACTTATGTAAGGATTATGGACTTAATAAGTCCATACATTATTATTTAAAAAAAAAAAAAAAAAAAAAAAGACTTGAGGATCTCCAAGACTTTTGTTGGCACTCTTACTTCAAACATTCTATTCAAGATTCTTGTTTTTATCCCACCCTAAGCACATGGCTTATTATACCTATATTTCCCACATGCTTTCCTAGTTATGCCTTTATGATATGAGCTTTCTGAGAAACAGACCTATCTCTGCTATTACATGTGTTTAGTGTTCAGTATATCAGCATGCATATTGGGGTTGTAAGTGCTTACAAAATTTAGGTAAAATGTGGATGAGCAACACATTTTGTAGCTTTGGTAAAAATTACGCGTGAAATTCCTTCAACCCTTGCTTTTCCCACTTTTTATTTTCATTCTGTTATATATACATATTTAAACTCTCCAAACTCTCCATCCCGAGCATAAGAACTAGTTTTACCACAGCCATGTAGGAATTATATTTTAACTTCTCGTACTGTGTCAAAATATTTTTTCCTACGTAAAATATCTATTTCCTTACACCAATAAATTCACGATTCAAAAATATAAATGGGGTTATTAGCCCCTCAGTTCAATTCTCTTACTCTGATGCATGTTCTTAATTTGCACATAAAAATTATTCTAAATTACAAGCTATATTTGAGAATGTAAAAGAGGAAAAACTGAATCATCATGCATAATCCTTCCTTTAGTTAGCCTGTTTCTTCCCTTAGCTCCATTCAGATTAAAGAATTTTAGGAGAATATATGAAAAAAGGCATTACAAAAAAGGTGAAACAATGCTTCTAAACTTTCCAAAAAGTTGTTTTTTTTCTAGAAGCAGCTTAAGGCTTAAAGATTTTCTCGGTGTTCACAAAAGGAATCTGACAGAACAAAACCAGGGATTATCTGCCACTATAAACTACAGCTTAACCTCATCTATGCTCACAAATATATAAGGAAATGAATATTCACTATTTGGAAATTTTCTTTCAATAAGTACTATGAAAGCATTGTTCTACAAAAATATTGAGGATTCTGTAATCCAGTGATCAAAATGACATGGAAGGAAATGTAGAAGAAGAAAATAGAATAGAGATGTTTTTAATTCAGTTTAATTATATTAACAATATTAAGGTATTATGCTTCACATTGCAGAACAGTTTGTCTACCTGCCTGCCCTAACTCATGGACCTTTCTAGCTTTGTTATTCTACCAAATCAGAGGAATGCATTCCTCTGCATAGCTGCAATTCACATTTCTAACAGCAAATACCCACCCAAAGACTGAAGCGTTTTGGTTGTCACCTTCTATTTTGTCTTTAACTCTCCTTTGAGAGATTCTTAAAAACTGCACTTTTTGTTCATTTATTTATTATCTGATTTGTTTTTTTTTTTTTTTTTTTTTCCCTCATATATCCTTATTTAGTATTTGAGTTTTGGTCTCACTTCTAATTTATTAGGCATCTATCACATGCCTAAGAGCCTAGTGCTCAGGTGCAGACAGTGTGGATGCCAAGGCTAAGCCAATGCTGTCAAGTAGTTCATGGGACACTATCAGTAGATATAAAGAACTGAGTTATATCAGGCCTCTCTAATGGCATCTCTGGCATCTCACACAGTCTGAAGGGTTGGATTTGCCTGGTCCTCTGAGACAGAGAAACCCACCATACCTGATACTAAGCCATTTTGGTCTGAAATTTCAGACCAAATTTGGTCTGAAAGCTGATCTCTCCTTGAGGTGACACTTGATGCTTAGTGTGCACAGGCAGCAAGGCTTCCAGGATGGTTTCTTGCAAAAAGAATCTACTCCTTGCACATAAACGTGCTCTGCAAACCAAACCAACCTGTGCTAGGTGGGGATCACAGCTAGATTTCTTCCAAGGCTCTGCTAATGCTGAAAACTAACATATTAACAAGAGGAGGCCAAGAAGACAGTCGGGGAAAAAATCTCAGCATTATGTTTATAATCACATAGCTTTAGACTGTCAGCATCATTTTTTTCATCTGTCACTTATCAGGAAGCCGCAGAACATGTTTTACTAACCACCAGAATGACATTTTAAGTAAGGGAGGTCCAAATGTTATTTCTTTCTTGAAAGTTTCTCTTACAGAGTAAAGCAATTACTTAACTTGCTTTATAGCCCTTTAAAAATTAATTAAACCCACATTAAAAACAAATGAACAAAGAAGCTAATGAACAAGAAGTTGTAAGAGCTGTAATGACAAATAAAGGTCAATATAGCTCCTGTTTAACCAGAATGTTGTCTTTTGTCTTATTAGCAAAAGTAACGCTTAAAATTATGAAAGAAGGGAAATCTGAGAGATTACAACTGAATTTTTACAACAACCTTTCTACATAAGTATTAGGCTTCTTCTATATTTAACCTTTATAGTACTGAGAAATTCTTCATACTTAAAGAAAAAACATTTTCTGTCCTTTTGATTCCAGTGATAATTTCTCGAGCTTGAATAAACAGCAGGGATGGCAGCACTCAGTGAAGAGCCTAAGATATGGTTTCTGGAACACATGATTTTTCTAACAATGATTAATCTCAAAGAAATTTCTAAGCACAGCTCTAACAATTGTCAACTGTAAGAGCCTCCTTAGACATCACACTCAGTGAGAAGAGTGATAAATGGCACTGACAATAAGGTGATGCTACTACAAACTAGAGGAAACGGGAAAAAAAATCAAAGTGAATAGACAATACAGAGCTTCGATACAGCCAAAATTAGAAAAAAAGCAGTGATCATAAGAATGAGTATAATTCTTCTATGTGGTGCTTACATTAAATAACAAAGAGTGACATTACTGGGTGAGATGGGGAGGGCGGAAGGGGCCCACCAAGTCCAGTAACTTGGTTTCTTTTTGGTTCGCCTTGCTTGATAAGAACAAAATCATTTGAATTCCTGTCTGAAAAGGAAAAAAAAAAAGAAAAAGAGAACAGTAGTTTTGCTTGTTGTCCATAACAAACTATTATCTTTCCAGCTTCCAAAACAGGCAACCCTTTTCTACTAAGTGGACAGCTCAATACTGAAATAGGCTACTCAAATAAAGTCCTCAGTTAGCATCTTTGTGGATGCAGGCAAAGCCCTGGATGACCTGAGCTAGCACTGGTGCTACTCCTGCTTCAGGAGGGAAATTGGACTCTATGGTATCCAAAAATCTCTCCCAACAAGCATTTCTATGCTGCCAGCTTGAAGAGAAAAACAAGCTTTTGAGTTAGGACCTCAGGATCAGGAAAGGCATCCTGCTACCTTTTCTTTTGTTCTGGCCCTATTTTCTCCTTCCTTACAATGACTGCTTAAAATAGGCTTTTTCTGTTCTTCTAAGTATTACTTGCCTCCCTGCCTCATGTCTGTACTTTGCACCCATGCCATCTCCATCAACCTGTTGGCTTTGCTGTGCCACTCAGCACATCCTTCATTCAAATACAGCAGCACCCGATTCAACTTTGGGAAGCATTTTCAGCTCCAGAGCCCTGGTCTTCACTGGTGAACCCCAAGAAAGAGGATCCCAAAGCAACTCCCTCTCCCAACACCTCCTCTCCCTTTTGCAAGAACTCCAATTGCCACTAAATACCTAGTTTGTGGGGTTTTTTTCACATACTGTATTTGTGCACAAGATCATGCGCCAGCATCAAGTGAAACCTCCATACAAGAGCATGGTTAAACTTCCTGAACTTTTACACTGAAGAAATAAAAATCTTACCTGTCCTCTGTCTTCCATGATAAAGCTCAACCTATACTTCAAGGTTTACCTTGAAATAACCAAGTGTATAGAATTTCTTTGAGAGATCAGAGGAACAAGATCAGAACTTTCTGCATACTGTGCTACTAAATATATAATTCAAACCAAAGAAACAGCTTTAAAAGGCTAATACTGACAGAATCTAGGATTTTTCTCTTAAAAATGTGCAGACTTCAATACAATGATAAATATACGTCGATTAGCCTTGCTTCAGATTGAAATGTATAACCAATTATCTGAATTAATCTTTCACAAAATAACAGTCATTGGCATTATTCTTTGCATAATCCTTGTTTAGTTTCCATAACGGTATACATTTTAATGAAAACCTCATTATAATGTAGCATAAGGCATAATTAATTCTGGAAGTTTTTTGTGTAAATAGCTAGTACAGATGCTGAATTCCATTTTCTACTGGCTTTATTAATTTTTCATAAACCAATATTTCGACTATAATGGCTTGTAACAGCTCCACAGAAGTTTAGAAATGCATTAACTACCATCAGTGCTGTTAATCTAACTGGGATGTTCCCATTTGTACGATGGTATTTCAACATTATGATTTTTTAAACAACAGTTCCAGCTTAGTTGTATGCTTTTAAAGTGATCATATTTGTATAATTAACAGAAGGGATAGTAAACAATAGTTAGTTAATTTTTCTCTATACAGAACACTACTTAGTCTGTTTAGCTAGTAATGTTGAGAATAAATTTATTTGTGATAAACTGCAGCCAAGGCCTGAATTTGAATCTAAGCATGTCTAATTGAATTACGAGATAAACTAAATTATATAGTGACAAACAGTCAAGTTTCACCAAAAAATTCTGCTTTACAGATATGATATGGTGAACTTTTACCCTAGGTTTTAGAACTGCTGTGTAAGCATATAATTCAGCTTGATAGACCCCAAGCACTTTCACTGAGAAGTGTTTCTATGGTATTTGCTGAGCTAAGGCAATAGTAATTTAAATTCAAAGGGAAAGAACAGAAAGCAAAAACAAGAATCCCAGGTGCTCTTGAAATCCAGAAACCTTTGCCTTAAGACATGGGCCAAGAGAATTAGTGTTAGCACACATAACAGAAACTCCTCTCTTCCTCTGGACTCTTTTTATTTAAGTTTAGTTTAGTTGAAGCTTAGTTTAGTATTTAGCTTGCCAAATAAAGTGGGTGCCTACAATATTCCTCACTGATTTAAGACTATTTATGTAGTGAATCCAGCTGTTCAAAGCTTCTGGAAGTACAATTATGTGAAAGAATAAGCTGAAGGAGCATGGGACGAATACCACAAGAATGGCCTCAACCCAAAAACGTTAGCTGGAAAGAATCTTCTACGTTCTCACAGAGCATGAGGACACGCTGCAAGGAAGACTAGGTACCACACATGCCTTACACAGAGTCTAAAAATAAATGAGTAGATTAAAAAAAAAAAAAGTAACGTTATAGAAAAAATAAAATTATGGTAAGAAAGTTCCATAGCACTCCCAATAGAGAAATCAATCTGTACGTCTGTGTTTTGCCAATCATATATGAACATATGGGGGAGGATAGGGCTCTAGCTTAACATAGCATAATTATGGATCACTGTGGGATGGATTTAAAATTGGATGAGTATATAAATAAAGCAATAATTTGCCTCAATTCACATGGAGAATTTATGAGATAAACCAGAGAGTGTTTTTTTTACTAAATTCCTCATGAAGACCTGCCTGAGAACTTGATAAACAGTTCTCTGGAAACTATATGCAGAAATGGAAGTGATACCTTCAATAAGCACGTCTTCCTCATAAGAAGGAAAATCACCTGCCTCCAAACAGTATGCTTTGATTCATTAAAAGGAGATGCTATGTGAAGGGAATGCAGATTTTTTAAAAATTACCCGTGAATTACCATATGCTTATATTGAAAAGCAGAATTGCGTGCAATGATGAAATGGATCGCTGATGAAAACACTGTCCTTTGGCTTTCCACATAAGGTCATTTTAGGACTTGCCAGTGGATGGAGATGTACCCCACCAGTCCTCTAGTGCGTTCCCAACCGACCATCATTAGAGAGTCTTGCTCTGAATCATCACAGAAGGCTTCAACTGGCACTTCATGAACCCGTCACTGTCAATCTCCATCATCGCTGTCGTTTCTCCAAAGGTTATCGAACAATTGTACACATGGCTAAATTTGGGGAATCTTCTAATATACTACAGACTTGGCCATTTCTTTTTTCTTTCTTTTTTTTTTTTAAAAAAAAAGCTTTAGAAGGGTCACTCAGTAATAAAAATTAATAGCATTCCTGTGGAAATACACAATTTTCCAGCCCCTCAGAAATACTTACATAACATCTATCTACTGCGAATCTTATCTAAAAAAGTGTCCATTTTTACCTGGTATATATTTTCTTAATAAAGATTTTCTTTTATAGAGGTGTATACTCAGAAGAAAAAACCAGAGCTATAACAATCATGTCACCGGTCCTACTTTTACCATTATCTTCAAGGTTTTAGAGTTGATTTACATTATGTTTCTCCCTATTTGACTTTAATTGTCTGCTTCAAGTTGTCAGGACATAACTATATCTTAGATTTGCATTGCATTAGGGGATCTTTTCCTTTCCCTATTGATCTTGTCTTCGGGAGTAATTTAACTCAATTCTAATTTTCTTTTGCACGCGGGGTGCTCTCTAGCCAAGGAAGTGAGTTATGTGTATTCAAGTGATGCATCATATGAATCTTGTTAAGCTTTACCGCCTTATAGCCCACACTGATGGAATATTTAATCACAGAAATGAGTTGGCAGATATGATGTACAATACGGTTAAGCCTTGCGGCGTGTGTCTTCACCAGCAATTGAGAAACGGGTGAATTTGCCATTCATCAGTGCCGTCCTGACAGCTTTGTATAACCTTCTGTTTTTTTACTTATTTATGAAGATTAAAGGTGCTTTAAATCAACAGTTTCTCTGCAAATGTATCATCTTTATTTCACAAGTGGAGAAATTTTTCATCATTTATTAGGAGCTGAAGGAACTTCTTGCACTGACTATGAAATAGTTGGAAGAATTTTAACATAACAGCTCTGGAAACCATAATTAAACCAAATAATTAATACTGCGACTATATTGAAATCACATTTCTAACTTTATAGTCTTCAGTAGTACAACTACTTCTTCCACAAGTAAGAGGTGAGGGACAGTGCCCCTAAAGGAAAGATATATCAAAGTATTTTTTTAAACTTTAAGTACTATGTTGTTATTTTTAAGAAATCTTTACAGAGCCTTTTTTTTAATTAAATTGCTTAAACATACATATATATATATATAATATATATATAACTGTGAAAAAAATGTCTGTTATTCCATAAAGGGCATAAGCATCTGGTGGGCTTGCACTTATGAATAGGACAAAGATTCTGAAACAAAACATAAAGTACCTTGGTAGAACTGCATAGTTGTAGTAGAACTAATGTCATAATTCATAAAATTAAATTAATACTCTTCAAATGGTAATTAAAGATTCTCATTAAGAAGGGCAAACACCTTCCTTGTGTTGGCAATAAAAACGCACTTGGGCTTTAGGAGGTTATACAAAAAAAATTCAATAACCTGCCATTTTATAATTAAAAGACAAAATAAATGTTAGGGAAAAGTCCAGTAAATTAGGAAAATTACCTTCAGGAGAGATTGAAAATATTGATTTTAATTTACAAACTATGTGAACTCTTCATGCCCTACTTCATGAGACAATTATAAGTCAGATTGTTAATTCTGCATACGTATTAGAAAATTGATTACTGTACTATGGGAATATTATATTTGTCATTAACACAAAGTCATTTATATAAAATGACTAATAACTCTGACTTTAATGAATGCAGGTTCAGGGTTGGTTGGCTAACTGCTCAAACCTAATCAATGTTAAATTCCTGTTTTATAGGTTAAAGAAGGAAATAAATCTGACTCCAATAAATACGTCAATTCCAGCATTGTTATCTATTCATAGTACACGGGATGTATTCAAGGAAGCTTCTTTAATACTAATATTGGTTTGTAACAATATTCCCACGGAACAAGTTCTGTCTTTTGAAGTTTCTGAACTACCGAAACATGTTCAGCCTCGGCTGGGAGAAATTTCAGTGTCTCCATGAGGGGAGATTTCGCAGATTCTGCAGGCAGCTTCCTCAAGTGCTTAATCACTGCCAGTGAAAGATGTTTTCCTAATATCTATCTGGAATTCCTCTTGCTCCAATTTGTTGAGAAGAATATATTTTATGTTCTCCTCTTTATTTTCAGTTACCTATGTATGATAGTAGTTATACTTTTGGATTCTAAAGACATTAACAGGTATTTGTGTTTAGTATACACATTCGTGGGCACCCACAAACAGAAACAACTGAAAAATGGATCCAAACAGAAAACTGGAAAACATCCAAAGCTATGCCTGAAACTCACTGGAGACTCATATATGATTTAGGAAACTAACAGGGGAAAACAGTTTTGATGCTAATTAGAATTAGTCATGATTATTTCTGCCTTAAATTTCAACTATTAACTTTCAAAAATGACCTTTCTATGTCTCTCTAGTGCTTTGTGGGCTTAACTCAAACTCTTCACAAATCACCTGGGTTTTGGGATACAACCTGGTTTTCAAGGCTATCGTTGCAAATGTAGAAAGAATTGCTAGCCAGGACTCTGAGTTCAAACAGAAAAAGGCTAAATCTCATTAATTCCAAATTGTAAGCAGGATCAGATTTTGGCCTCAGCAAAGAATTAAGAGATGAAATAGATTATAAACACAAAAATGTTAAGAAATTGATTAAATAGAAAAATGAAAGAAAAATGCTCAGAAAAAAAAATGGGAACACAGTTGTTCTATGTATCTATGCACGTACATGTAAATGTATGTGTATACATGTACATGTTAATGTATATGCATACATAGTAAAGGTTTACCAGTTTTTTTTCTTTCACTAGGCTTAAATAATTACTCAAACAAAAATGACTTTTGAAATACACAAACAAAACAAAACAAAATCTAATGTAAGACTGGGATATTGCTGTACATTTCATGTTATATTATGTTTTCCAACACAAAAGTATTCAGACATCATCTATTCAAAATTTAGTATTGTCTGTGTAACTGTTATAATTCTGGATTATAAACCTGTAAATGGTTAGTAACACATAAACAAAATCTCCAACCGAATGCATATTCTGTGCTTTTAACATGCGTTAAAGAACATGAAAATAAAGCACAATATTAACACAACAATAGATTCCTTACCTGCATAGAATTCTGGACTATAAACTGCACCAACAACTGGATTTAATTTCCAGCCTGCAGCAAAAATACAAACATAGCTGAGTTAATACTGCAGTTGTAATAATGACACTGATTTTTTTTTTTTTTTTTATTAGCAGAATATATATAGAATGACTTCAGAAAAGGTCATTTTAATAGAGGCTTTATAGGCATACTCCAATTTTCTCTAGTCTTTAAAACCAGAACACTCTCAAGCATGGAAATAAGTAATGAAACAAGCCATTCTCAGGACAGGTCTATACTCGAAACAGTATTGAGGTATATTATCTGGTGAATTAGCTTGGCTGTGATGCACAATTAACAGGGACAATTACCTTCAGTTATGAACCTAACTAGTTAAGATATCTTTACATTATGCAGGACCAGAGCACTACTACTCTTTGCATTGCTGTTAGTCTCTGGTTACAAGCTGCAGAGGCCACAAGAGTTGTATTTGCTGGAAAAAAAAGTGCTGGTGACTTACATTATGATAGGTTACAAGGCCATAAAGTAATCTGAGCATTTTGCTTCTACTCTGGGCAACACAAAAGTGTGCACACTGCAAGGAAGGTCTGCGGTGACACTGAAGCGGTCACAGATGTGGAACAGAAACGGCTGCACAAGTTGCATTTACAGCTGATAAATGCATGTTAGCACACTGCTATAAAGCAATGTGCATGTAAGGACATGCTGCAGTTGCATTTGCTAAAGCATACAAATGCAGCCTTTGCCCTAAATTATCACCACTTTTTTTTTACAGAAGCAAGGGCAAAAAGCCCATGCAAAACCACAGAATCAAGGCAAATTCATTTGTGTGTGTTCTGGCAAACTCCAAAAATTGCTCTTTTTACACCTGATGCCCTTCTTCCAAGTAAGCCTGGAGCACAGAGGCTGGCTGCTCAAACACAGCCCATGTTTAAGCACACGTGATGCTCAAGACAACAGTGGTGGAGGAACTGAAGGGAAAAGGTAAAAGAGCAGCAGGAGAAAAAATGGCAAACTCTTTAAGTGTTCCTCGCGCTGATAAAACACTAATTATCATTGTGTTTTGAACAGTGGAACCACTCCCCAACCTCCAGAGAACTTTTTTTTTTTTCCTTTTTCTTTCAGTGTTTGAACAATTATTTCTCAGTTTTAAAAAGTGGCTGATGTGAACTGCTGGGACTGAAAAATTAGGGGTTTTCCAAAAGTAAGTTTGAAACAGTAGGGTGGGAGGAACTGTTTTAAGAGGAAAGAAGGGGGAAAAAATCTGAGAAAAGCATTTTATAAACTCAAGAACAATGGTTCTTTAAATAGATTATACAACTACGCTGCTGGAAGCAAAACGGCTACATATAATCAAGTCAGGGGAACAAAGGTTTCTAAAATCCAAAATCAAGTCTGCTGTTCAGAAGAATTTAACTGCAAACTGTATTGAGGCTTGTTCCTGCCCCGGCCATAGCATGCAACACAAAAACACAGTAAAGACTGTAAGGCCATAATACTGAATGAAATGTAACATAAAATCCCAGTAATAACACAATAGAAACCTCTATACACTTACTTAAAATATATCACTATCTGTATCTGATGCACTGTAACTGTTTATCACTAATTAAATGATCAACAAAAGAGAGGATGGATGCTCTAGAAAGACAATTCATTAATAAATCCAGAGTAAAGGACAACACGGTATGCTCCCCAGTGCTGCTATACATACTCAGAAGATAATTGTGGCAGCTGGAAAATGGCCAACAATGAAGGGCTAAAATGACTTTCCTTCTCAAAGTATCACAGGATTTCCACCTGACCCCTTTAATTTTAAGGATCACGGTATTATATTCGGGAACGTCATAGCACGCCGAATATTCTTAGCCAAATTGCTTGCGATACACAATCATTCAAATATTTAGACTTTCAGTATAACTGCAAGAATTCTATATCTTACTGAATAATTCAAATTCATTACCTTTCAGCTTTGAAGCTACAGTAACAGTGTTATAATTTGTTCAAGAAAAAGAGAAAACATCGGAAAGATGTAGATTGATGAAAGTCACTCTCCTAGTTTATTCCTTTCCACTTGTATTCTGATAGCTGCATCATGCAAGTTTTGGAGGCTTATACAGGTAATATTCAGCATTAAAGTAATGGTAATTAAGCCTAACGGTGTCTTGTGGGTGGCATAGGTGATGGTCCTGAACTGCAAGGGTGGTGGGTGGTGAGGACCCCTGCTCCAGCACCTGGGCACTCCCTGCAGCTGGTGCCATTCTGTGCATTTGTCCGATTGTCACCAGAGTCATCTCCTTAAGACAAAACTGCAAAAGCTCAAAACTTAAAGGTGAAGAAACTCCTCAAGCCTCCCGCCACAAAAGCAACCCTGTATGTTCCTCTGAAGACCTGCAAGCTCAGTGCACTGAAGGGAATCATTCCATTGTTTGGAGTGCCAACAAGCTTTGGTGGAACGTGGTCGACACGGCTACGTAGAAGGATTATTTTTGCTTCCAAGGCCAGATTCAGCATGCATAAGCATGAGGAACATTTCTGGGGAAAAAAAAAGATCCACGACACCATTTGCTGCCTTCTGCGTTGTGCACAGAGCAGGCAGCAGAGGGGAAGGGGAGCGAATTCATCTCTGGTAATGGTCCCAAGCTCTGATTTCGAATCCCCAAGTTCAGACCAGCCGAAGGCTCCAATCCAAGCCAATGCAAGTATTAACTTTAAAACATATTTTCCCCCTAGTGATCTCTGCTTCACATTCCTCATTCACTGCTCAGGTTCTCTTAGGCTACTCCTGCATAATTCTCTATTCCCCACCACACTGGGCAGGCATCCCAAATTGTAACATGGCCTTCAGAAAGACAAATAAATCTACTCTGTAGGATTCATAATTTGATTTTCATGGATGAAATGGGGGCACAATAGTTTGGAATCTCTAAAAATGTCTCAGAAATATTTTTGCCAAACAAGCAGAACTACAGTGAGAAGCTTGGCCATATTTTCTAAGTACACGAGGTCAGCCATCAAAAGCATCTTCTCTAAAAAAACCCTTACAGGAAAGAAACTCTGCTGGCAACTGGACTTTTATTAACCACCCATTCAGGAATCGCTCAAAGTCTGTGGAAAGCAAATTTCTTTTGAAAACCATCTAGCACACAAAAGCAAACCACTTATCTAAATGAAGCTGCATGCATTAAAAAAAAAAAATCCAGGTTATTCTGTTTTAAAACCTGCTGAGTTTTGCAATTGTATTTATAGCATGAGCCCTGTTATCAGCAACCAGCAACACTGAGGAATGAAAGACAAAACACAGTGCAATTTTTAACTTGTAGTCAATATTAAGGCACGATATAATGTCTGTTTCACATAACACAACACTGCTGGACATGTCCTGGCTCTGTTTTGCAAACCTGTCAACCAAATACACTTCAGCCACCAAATACACTTAAAAATCAAGTCATCTACTAAAACAGAAGCAGGTCTAAATCGGTATGTATATACAAATAAAATTTCCAGGCTACATGCGCAAGAAGCATCTTTAAAATGGTAATATGCTTGGACACAGAAACATATAGTCTTTTATTTTATTTAAAAGAAGGGACCTTTACTTTAGACACCAGTGATCTTTAATAATCACCTACAGCGTTGGCTAATTCCTGAAAAAATGAGGAAGAAGTGGAATCATACAGTATCAAGATGACTGATAACAGAAATCCTGATTAAACCGAATGAAGCACATTGTCATCTACACTTCATTCCTTGTCGATGGCAATGACTCTGCTAGAGGAACAGGACTGCTTCCCCCAACTTTGGGGGATCTCAAGCACTAAAAAAACCCCGAAAAGATCAAAATGGATGGACCAGAGTTTGCCCTGGCCCTCAAAACCCCTCAAAATGTGTGCAGCAGATTGCTGTCCTTTGGGGCATGGATTCCCAAACCCAAGGGCTGGGTTTTATGTGTTGAACTGCACTGGCTCCAGCTGCCAGCAACATCCTGTCCAGACGGAGCAGGATAGGAAAGGACAGACACAAACATTTCAAGTGGGAAACACTTCTAATAGCAAATTAGCATTGCTTCTGTCTTCTGGCTACTAGGAAATGACAGTGTGTGGGCCAAGAAATGCCTGCGATGTAGGGGACACACTGCACTTCTCACTAAAATGACCAGACTTCTGTTTCCAGCCGTCTTTGGATGCACTACTTGATATATAGCAGTTCCGTATCCTTAGGACAATATGCAGGCAAAAAAATACACCATAATTTATACCGACACTATTTTTATCCTTTTGTCATTTCAATATAACAAGCAAATGGACACTATCACATGCCATCAAATCAATATAGCTTCCTTTTTGCAGCAAAATATTATTCTGCAATCAAGACAAGCTGCGTGGCTCTCTGGTTAGATGCACAAAGATTTCATGGTCTCAAGCCAGTCCAGGTGAAGGAGGTTTTCCCACCTGCACCATTTGGCACATAGGCATATTTGCATTCAAAATGAGAAAGAAAACAGCTCCTGAGAAAGTATGAGGAATTTCAGACTAGTCTTCTCCAGATCACTTTAACTAGCTCAATAATCACATGTCAGATTGAGGGTAGTTACTTTATTTTATTTTTCACTGGGGTAGGAAAAAGACTGTGACTCATTCATTAAAAATTAATGCCACTGTTTGCCCTAGTTTTTACTAAAACCTCACTAATGAGCGCTCAAATATAGAAAATAAGGCCATTATATTTCAAAAACAAGAAGAGTCTCAACTAGCTGTGGAAACTGTTCCTGATCTATGTGCACATTTCATCTCCTCTCTCTTGGATAGGAAAATGAAATTAAATGGGAAAGCAAGTGGTCTAGTAAAACTGGAAAACATAATTGCCATTAACTTCAATTTATGTGTTATTGTTTGAAGTGGTTCAGTTAGGATCCTGTTAGAATTTTCTGAACTAGCGAACACAAATCACTTCTTGAGCAAGTAATTAAGCACTGCCAAAGGAAATATTTTTAAAATTGATTGTCTCCAAACCTCTCAAATAGCTGTAGATGACCTTCTATCACTATTGTGTAACTTTACAGTGATAGCTAGGTCAATACCAGATTTAGAACTTTTAAGCAACTTGGGATTTAAATTCTCCATAGGGGGAAAAAAAAAGAAAAAGAAAAAAAAAAAAAAAAAAAAAAAAAAAAAAAAAAAAAAAAGGAAACAAGGAAACAACATCCAATTACAGTTTGCCCTTTACCCTTAGCAAATTGCAAAAGAACGACACAGAATATAATCTAATACAATTAAATGCACGTCTCAGTACTGGAAAGTATCTCATGGTTGACAGAGACATTCCTTTCACTGGCCTCCTTACCTCCATCACCAAGGAAAACTGAATCCTGTGAGGAGCTCATCTATCGCAACATTAACACTGCACGTGGCTGGACAAGAACTGTGCTCTCCTCCCAGGTGCATTTTCCTCTCCAAAAACCCCTGAGGTTGAACACTCAGACTCCCATCCAGCAGAGCGCTGCACGCACAGCAGAGCTCTGCACAAAGGGAACCAGGGCCCATCTGCAACAAGTTTCCAAAGGGGATCCCTGGACTGCCCGAGCCCCAGGAGAGACGCAGGACCAGGACACTTCATCAGCATGGGGGTCACTCCCGTCAGGCACAGGGATGAGTTTGCACATGCACTGACATCCAAACAAGGTGCTGAGATCGCATGCACTTACCATTCGTGTAAGGGTTGACCGTCTTTTTATTTGTCATTACACGTGCTGTTGCATTATTTACCTAAGCACATAGAACACCGAATTAGAAAGGGTTACAGGGAGGGCCCACGGTACTATTAAATGCATGCATTATTACTGCTATTAGTCATGTAAAAAATAAAATGCAATTTAATTTATAGAAGGCAACAGGTGCATAACAAAATCATACTGTTTATAATTACATTTACTTTCATAACCATTTTAACTTACAAATCATTTCAATAAAGCAACATCATATCATTTAAACTTTAATAAAAAGACATTAAAAGCAAATTAAAAGGTACTGCAGAATTTAAGACTTAAGAGCATGCTTGTATTCCATGATAACACTGATACAATAAATATTCAAAACAGAAAAAAAAAAGTTTATATGAAGGAACATGCAGTGGAGTAGAGGGGAAAGAGACAAGGTACAAGGAAACAAAGAAAATGTCAAAAAAAGGGACAAACGAATTTTAGCAGTGTGCAACATAACCCTTTAGAAGAGAAGTACCATTGGAAAAGCAACATCTAGCATTCAACACTTGGAACAAGAGCCTTTTTCATTGCAAGAATTAACAAAATCATTCAAGCTTTAAAATCACAGCTAACAAAAGGATAAAAAGAGGGTGCATTATTTAACACAATATGGAGTTAACAATCTGAGTAAGATGTGCACGAAGTCATATCCTCAATCCAATCAGTGCCTCCCAGGCTTGCTTAAAACGTACACTCAATTACAGGCGTACCAATATAGAAAAAAATGTAGCATCAAGAAAACTTAATACAACAAGTCAAAAAAATCCACGTGGTATATCAGCGCTAAATACGTGAAACGGCAGATGGACTTCTCCACTTACCATTCAGCACCATCGCCAGCATGGGTATGTATACAGTTACCATGGTTACTGAGAGTTTGGTGAGGGCCCTAAGCGCTACCGTCGAAGGGGGAAAATGAAAAGGCAAAATATGCAACATCTTACTCAAAAGACGACAGCATTTTCAATTGGTATTTTTTTTTTTTTTTAATTCTAACAAATACGACGGAGGCAGTATTGAAGGGGATCCAGTGGTACTGAAAGGCGTTTGTGCTTGTTTTGGAATAGATGCCAATGGCTCAGGCCACGCGGCCAAAGAAGCCGGATGGTTAGGTTAAAAAGGCAACGTTAAAATTGGGCGGTTTGGTTCTAATCTGGCTTTGGTTCTTTTTTTTTTTCCTGTACATCTTTTGGATGCTTCGTTCCCAATCGGAATTTTTTGAAAGCCACTGTGGATCCCGCATCAACCCTGCAGCAAAAAAAAAAAAAAAAAAAAGGAAGAAAGAAAAAAAAGAAAAAAAAAGAAAAAAAAGAACAAAAAAAACCAAAAAAAGGAACAAAAAAGAACAAAAAAACAACCTTTTGTTTGTGTTTTGTCTGTCACACATTTTTTTCTGTTGTTCTCAATTTCTTTTTTTAATTTTTTGTTGGCTGGTTTTTGGAATCTACTGCACCCATTGATTTACAAAACATTCAAAATAATAACTTCAAAATATTAAAGTTTTCATTTTTTTTCCAAATCTGTCATCCACCTTTCAGCAATAATGATAATAATAATAATAATAATAATTACAAAAGAAATCATAATAAAAAACCCAAGTAAGGCCAGATTCTCTCTCGTTATATATAAGTATATATATATATAAACAATGGGAAGGGGAAAGGGGAGCACACAGAAGACACCAATGATGCATCTGAAACAACAAATGAGAGTGAAGCAGACATTTATAAAAAAGATGAAAAGGAAAATATTTTGAACATGCACCTCGATTTTACGGCCCTCTACCACGGTGCCGTGTAATTTCTCCCTCGCCCTGTCCGCATCAGCACTATTTTCGAAAGTTACGAAACCAAATCCCTGCATGCAGGAGGGAGAAGGGGGGAAAACAACATGCACATTATTATTTCAGTCAATGACCACTTGTTTGCTTATGTTCTCTCTCTTTAATTTAATATTTTCTTGTCCTCGCTTCATTTCTGTAACATGCAAATTAGAAAAAATTATAATTGTATTGAGATGTGCAATAAATAAGCGACAAATGCGAACAATTTTTTTTTTTTTTTTCCTCTCTGTCTTCAGTTAGATAATACCCTCGGAAGAATTCAAAGAATGATACCAAAAATACCTTTCTACATGTCACTACAGAGGAAAATAAATCTAACGATAAGAAAATGAAATTAAAATAAACTACAGTGTCTTCACATAGAAAAAAATGAAATAATGAGAAAAGAAAATGAACCACATTATAATGACATGCAGATATCTCAACAAAATAAAAGAAACATGTGCACAAAATTCAACACTGAATGTCAATATCCTCTAAAACATTGCCTACTTAATCATGCTCTTGTGATCGTAAGAAACATTGTTCCCATGCAACACTAGGGTAACTTAAACTTTTGTCAAACTATACAGCCTTTACTTATTTTTTATAAAAGAAAAACGAAAGAAAATAAAACCACCAACAAAACCAAAGCACTTTCAGAACTAAGTAGAAACTTTCTTGTAGTAACAGAGCAAATAAAAATCACATGATGTGAATAGAAAAAGAAACTCTGAGAAAGGAATAAAAATGCAAACATTTTGAGTAAGTTTTACTGTTTCATTTATTAATTCCATACATTACTTTTCACAGATAAAACATGCAGCTGCTAAAGCTTCCCACGCTAGTGGGGCAGGAAAACACTTGACTAATGTGAAATTCTGACTGTGCCAAATACTTGACAACATTAGGCAAAACTACCTGTTCTAGTCTTACTAACATTCATTTTTACTGTGCAAAATTACACACTGCTTGTAACTGTAAATCTTTTAAAAGCCAAACATGGAGCAAACAGTGTAAAAACATACACCAACCCTTTGAAATATTGCTCTTGTGGTACCACTGCGATGCCTTCGGATGCTTTGGGAATTTATCCCAGCAAGTGAGTTTCATTCGCCCTTGGTGCGTCAGGGTAAGGCACATTTACAAATTACACACAGCACCTTGGCAAGGAGCAGGCAGTGCCGCACATCCCTGCACATCCCGCGGCAGCCTTCGGCCACCCCTTCATTCAATTTTGTGCTCGGGCGTCAATCGGTTCTGTCACCTACTCTCTGCAGATCTACCTACTGTGCATATGGGGTATACGATGTACACAAAATGCATGTATAGTGACACACACACACAAATCTGACTTAAAAATATATTAAAAAACATGCTTTTTTTCCTTCTTTTTTTTAGGCACAGGGGTGAGGAAAATGAAAGGAAAGCAAAGGTACTATCACAGGCATTGAGAATAGCCAGCAATACCAACACAAAAGGGATTCACAGACAAATGTTGAGAAATCACCGAGGCTGAGCTTTAAAACACAGGTTATTCACCTGTTTAATGAATGCATTTATGTGCTGGTTTATAACACAGAGATATTTTATATGGTCGTGGTATGTTTTCCATCCTCTTCAACCTATTTTGTTTAAATCTACTGTATAATTTTTTAATTTTTTTTTCTCTAAAATTCCTACTGAGCTCAAAAACCACTCCACCAGCACTTCCACTTGCAGACCCTTCCCAGACAACCTGACTCCCAACTTTCCCACCTCAACCCCATGCAGCAAGACCTAAGCACATAACTCTCCCTTCCCCAAAGCACAGGGAACCTGGCAGAGAAAGTAAATTCCCCCTCTCAATATTAATCCCTCCATTTTAAGGGCCTGCCCTGGCCTTTTTCACACAACACTCTCACTTTCAACTTTTATTTCCCCTTTCATTGCTTCCTCAGCCCTCCCCATTTTTTAATAGCTCTGTAAAAAGGCTCGTAATTTAAGATGCCACCAGGCGAATTCCGCAGCAGAAACCATCACTGCAGCAATCGATCCAATGACCCTTGGCTCAGAAAGAGCATGAATTTCCCCCAATCTACTTGCTCGCCTCCCTCCTCACTGCTGAGCAACCGACTCCTCCTCAGCACTGCAAGAAATTAAAATTTGGTGGGAGCTTTTTAGTCAGAAATTTGAATCAAGTCTTACTTGCTCAAAGCACTGCAAGCTGTTTTTTTCTTCAAACAAGTGAAAGATAATAACTTAATTATTTTAAAAATTAGAAGAAGATATGAAGGAGAGGCACAAGCCAAGATAAGACAGGAACTTCAAAGATCCTGAAAAGAAATCCCATTGTCAATTTTTTTATGTTTTACTTATTTCCATATTTAACACTACTCAAACGAGGATCTTATATATGTAAATGTTTCATTAAGTTTACCTATCCAACACAGAAGCAGTCACAGAACACAGGCTCGTTCATCACATATTTAACTAGATATATCTACACTAAAACAAACTGTATTTTACACGCTGTTGATTCAACAGTAACCTTGACTCATACTATGCATCTGTCAAATTATTTAATAATAGGCAAATTTGCATGTTGGAAGGTTTGGAAACTTTGTTATTTGATTAAATGGATCTCAAAAATAATGTATATAGAACACAGTGCATACACATATGTATTTATGCTAGTATATATGAAATATAGAGCTGCACAGGTATTTGTATTTCTGAGTTTGCCATCTTGCAGTCACAAACTTTTCCAGGGGTAATAAAATAGAAGTTGGCTCTGGCAGTTTCTAAAAAATTGCAGCTGCTAAAGCAGCACTGAGTTACCCTTTTCAACCTTTAACAGCTCTTCCACATCTTCTGGTGGGCTTCATCCTAAAAATCCATGCAGCTTGTTACACATCGAGAGAACCAGACTCAATTTCTGGCTCAGTCTAGCCAGACTTGCTAGCAGCAGTACCAGCAGGTCTTATAATCTTTTAATCAATAAACTCTGTAAATCGGGCAAGGTAATCCTCAGTTATTTGAGGCAGTTTGTAAGAAAAACCTCGGCTAACACAATACTGAACTCCAGTTCTTAATGAAGAGTTCCACGAGTGATCACATTATTCCAGCAAAGTTAACTAGCTATTTTTTTCTTATTTTCTTATATCTATTTACTCCCTATAAATTATCAGTGACTGCTTGCTATGCCTTTAAACATGCAGAAACCTTGGTATGAAACTTCTATTTTCATCTGAAACATTTTTTTTTAATGTTAATGTTAATGTTAATGTTAATGTTAATGTTAATGTTAATGTTAATGTTAATGTTAATGTTAAGTTTCCCTTTTGCAAGTTTTTTACAATTTACACTGGTGCTGCAAGATTATGAATTTTAAAATCCACAATTCCGTTCTTATTAATTGTTAAGGATGGAAATAAGCTACTATCTCTGTTTTTGTAGGAATCTTTTAAACATTTTTAAATCTTAAATCACCTTCTGAAACCCTGAATTCTGCACACATCAGCTGTTTCATTGAGAAAGCATTACATGTTGAAACTGGATGTGGGTCATCACGGAATATCAATTAATGACCATCAGAAGAATTTTAGAAAAAAACTACGACATTTGAGTGACTCGATATGAGAAAAAGTCGATGTCTTCAAATTTAAAATGTATTTTTAACACATTAAGAGAGATATTAACAAAACAATTAAAACTTATCAGATACCAGAGTATTACAAAGTATCTGCTTCTTCTTAAAGGATGGCATAACAGCAAAGTAATTTTATCATGAGCAATAAATCAAGTGTGAGAATGGCAACAAGACTGATGCATAAGTGGAGAGACATTATAATGTGTTTGACTTGGGATGAAACGGAAAAGGACACCCCATGCATATGACATATGCACAGACCCTTATAATGCAGCTGATGTCAGAGGTGACACCTCAGGTGAAGGTGACCCCTGTTTTGCACCAGAAATGCTGATAATGCAGGCATAGCTCTTCTAGCTTGTTTACTTCTTAAATACCCAATAAATCAACGTATGTATTTAAGGCACAGTAATTTTCAGGGAAAAAAAAATCAAATGTTTGCAATACAGTAAGAACTCTTTTAATCAAATAAGTGTGAAAATAGGTTGTATTCAAAGGGTTGGTGTACTAAAGTTTCAGTTAAAGAGGAAAACACCTGCATTTAAATAACCAGGAACAATCTCATATTTTCTCAGCTAATTACTTAAGAGGATAGTTATTAGGTGTCATTATCATCTTTCATTTCAATACAAAAAAAAATATACTTGTACTAATTCAAGATCTGCTTACAGATATCTACAAGTATGGGCTCATCTTATAAAATAAACAAGGTAATTATTATTGAGGAATAAAGAAAGCAGAAGGCAATACCCCATAAATCAGGTGACAGTTTTGGAGTAGTTCAAATTACCCCTTTAAAATATATAAAATGAGTCCAATGACTTTCATGCTGCTTAGGAAACCGACAGAAAGCTCTAAAGTTGTTTCTAGTAGAGGGGAACCTCAAATGTATTTGTTACAGCAGTGCAGTTTTTTTTTTTTTTTTCTTTTTCTCATATGAAATATTTTAAACAAATAATCAAATTCCTTTGGTGAATTAAACTGCTTACCTTTGAGCCTCGCTCATTAAAAATAATTTCAACATCTAAGATTTTACCAAATTGCTGCAAAGAAATAGAAAATTTACATGAAAATAAGATAACTTCAACACTTCTGACATCTTTAGCACAAATGCTTGTTTTAGAAATTGATGCACCATAAAATCAAGCAAAGTCAAGCACCCGAAAAGACAAACTGAAAGAGTAACCAAATCACTATTATGATTCGATCAGATACATCCTTGCACCTGTAACTGTCATTTCACATTCATGTATGAATCCAAATTCAGTAAAGAAATCATTAGCTGTGAACATAGTCAAGAAAGAGTAGCAATTTTTTTTTATTTAGTCTTTGAACATTGGAAGTGACTTCCTGGTGATTCTAATCAATGCCTGTCTTCCTAGAATGTAAAGCTGGAAACTAGAAAGGTTACTTGTTATAAATACTGCTACTATTTATATTACAATAGCTCACAATAACTCACTATCTCTAGGCATTTCTCATCCATTCAAAAATGGACCACAGCCCAAAGGGAAAGGCTCTACTATACTTGTCTTTGTAAGAAAATAAGCGTTTAATTTGGACAACATTTTAGAGATGATGACATTTTATTGTATCATTTGGTATGTTCTATTTTATCATTACATGTGTCATTAGTATGCTGCAAAGAGTACTGTAGCACTAAGAAGTGACACAGTATGTTAAACTAAAGGGATAAAATTAAATTCAGACAAATAAAGAGTAATCTATCAATAATACAAGAAATTGCAAAAATTAGCCTTTACTTCAATCTTCAGCTAAAAATTTACTGTTACCAAGTCATTCTAAAGCTGCAGAACTCTACCTAACCTCCAGTTTAGTGGTCTTTTGACACTTAAGACACAGGAATACTGAAAAAATAAAGCTTTTATTCATTTACAAATCATTACAAGCCCTACCAAAAAAATAAACCTCAAAAAACAAGAATCACAAGAACAAATTAGAAAAAAAAAGCCCTTTCATTTGATGTACTTCCAGATAAAGTCTTTTTACAGTGCTTTGTTCAATTTAAATAAATTTGCCTGGCTTTCTCTAGATGGTCAATTATGTTTTCTGCTATTTGGTTGATAAGTCACAAGCTACTGGCAAACAGGCATTTGGGGGCGTTACTTACAAAAAGTCAGATACAGTAAAACACAGTGACCCTTGTTTCCCACCATCACACCAGGGTCTTCCCAGTGACCATTTCCTTCATTTCATACAAATTAATACAAAAAAAACCCCAGAATATTTTAACCTGCATACATATTGATATAAAGATATTAAGACTTGATATTAAGACTTTACAAGTACAAAGTAAACATAAGTGGATGTCTAAAGCAGGATGGTGGCATGGAATATTTCATAGAACGTTGTGTAAAACTATAACACTTGCTAGATGAGGACTGAGAAAGTGAGCAGGAGAACCATGAATCATCAGAGTACTAACTTGGAAAATCAAAAGAAAAGGGTGAATTTAATAGCTGATAAAAAATATTTCTAGATTATATTGTGAGACAAAATAAATACAAATCTCCTTGGAGGGTGGAGATGAAACCAGGCCTCATTGCTCAGTATGATGGCATATACGATGCTTATGAAACACAGCCAATGCACATGAAGACAGCGAATGGCCTGAGCAAAACCCAACTTTGATATAGTGGTAAAAACTTCCAAAGCCTGCAGACCTGCTAAGACCATTGGAAATACGGAAGCATTCCTGCTCCTGGATTTTCAAATACTTAAATGCAGCCCAGGTCTCACTTTTGTGAAATGGATTTCCTGCTCATGTGGTCAAACACTGCCTGCTTTTGCATCAGGCTCTCCAAAACAAGTTAGTATGGGCATATAAGTCCAGATGTACACATCAGGAACATATGTGCATTGAATACTGTAAGCCAGTGCAGGTAGCTGCTTTCAGTAAGATGCAAACCAACATGATATATGGAATACACATACCTACATAACAGCAAAGTAGATTTGTTTTTTCCTCAAATGAGGGGTAAATCAGGCATATATTTGGTTATAAATAACTGAAAACAGGATCTTCACTGAAAATGCTTAAGTAACTTTCAGATCCTGCTGTCAAGTTGCCTATAGCATAAAATTGCAACATATATACAAGAAATAAAGAGAAATAAGTACTTACACCAAACATTTGTCTAAGATCTGGATCCCGGAATCGGAACGGTATATTTGAGACGTGCAGCCGTTTTGGCTGTGATTTGTTTTCTGTGTTTTCAGAGGATTGTGTCTGTTGCTGGCCATCAGTCTGTGCTGCATCATCTGTCTGCTGAAGGAGTAAAACAAACATTACATTATTCTCTATATTTTTAATTTAAATAAAGTAGGGGTTTGTTCTCAAATAATACTGCAAGGGAGTTAAAAAGTACTTGAAGTTACTGAAGATTTTAAGAAGTTGAAATAGATAGTGTTTTCATTTTTTCAAATCCATTTCTGTATCTCCCTCAGAAGTGCATTTTTTTCCTTTTGTTTTTCCCTTTTATTTTTTGGGTATGCATTTGCAACATTGGAACAAAACAGGAGCATCCAAGGATTATTTTCAGTGTGGATTTTCTTAGAGTTCCAACACTCTATATTATAGAATTAGTTTCGTTGCAACATTAAAGAGGTTCCAACACTCCTATATTATAGAGAGGCGACTCTAAATAATGAATAAGTCACCTCTCTATAATATAGGAGTCTTGGAACCTCTTTACTCTCATATCAGATTTTGTGAAGGAAAGAAGCTGAACCTCCTTGTCCAGGTAAGAGCCTGCTTGCAGTAGCAATCTCTATGTTCTCATGCAAGATGAGTACTTCCATTCTGAGGCCATGGGGTCCTCTACACAGGAGGTGGGTAACGCATCACATTCTGGTTGCCATTTCATAAGCAGTGCTAATGGGCATTAAAGGGTCATTTTCTTTACATAAATGGTCACCCCATTGTGGAAAAAGGCCTTGAGTTGTGAAAGGCAACAAAAGTATAAATAGTAGTGAAGATTGCCCAATATAAAAGTAAAATCCAGAAACAAAGCTCTACAGATTTTCTTTCTCATCAAAATAAGGACCTATCATGGTACCTCTTAGAGGAATAGAGGGATGCAGTTGCCCAGTTTTGAAATGTTATCTTCTTATTCAAGTACATTGCAGTGTGTTACAATTTACCAAACAAAATTACAGAGATTAGGAAATTAAAAAATTAGAAATTACAGAGAGTAGATAAAAAATATGCCATTGATCGCAATTGTATAACTAACCATTACAGCTCTGTTAATATTTTACAGGAATTCTTTGACTATTTTCCTTTAATGATATTGTATACTACCCTAATTAATCACTGCATGTACAGCACACACATTCACTAGAAAAAGATTTTCCATAGGTATGTAAAACCAGCATAATTAATACTTTCCTTTGCACTGGTAAAGGGGATTTGGAAAGAAAAAGAAGAAATAAATTAAATGAATTAAGCTATTAGTTTATTTACTCTGTTCTCCTCCTTCCGTTCTGACCACATTCATCTTCCAAATATTATTTTTCACTGGTGTTCTAACGGTAGTTTGGTCAGTCTGTTGTTGTTGTTTTGCTAAAATCATGAAGTCTCAGTTTCCTGATAGTATCAAATTTATTTCACAAGACAAAAATAAACAAAATAAAAACCGTTAAATAATATAAGTCTTACCACACAGGTTTAGTACCAATAATCCTGTTAAGAAGGAAGGAAAAGACTTAAACAGAATACATTATTTACACTAGAGATAATTACATCAAATGCAATGCTAGCAAGGTAAGTTCAATGTGACCATCCCAAGTAAACATAAGTGTTCTCAAGTATTAAGTACAAATAATGTTTCCTTTATTTCCTGTATACTTCCTGGGCCAAGATAACTTCACAAAAAAATAAGTACTAAAAAATACACTGTAAATACAACCAGGTGCGACATCCCAACTGGATCACTGATGTGAACCCAGGTAACATAGAGAATTTGGAGGCTTTATTTATTTCTGAAATTCTGAAGTAACCAATTTATAGTGCAGCTCTGCCCATTTGAACCAATTTGCTGAATTTGGTCAAGAGGAGCAAGAATTTACCAAAGAAAACAGCCAGCCTTGCACCCCACTAAATCCAGGAGTCTAAGGCCCCTACAGATGTCTCAGTTGGCCAGTGGTGCCTACGTTTCACATGACACGTCTTGTATCCAAATTTTCTTGTATCCAAAGAAGAATTTTCATGTGATTTGAATGAGGAACCAGGAATAGTTTAGGTTTAAACCTGAACCTATGAGTCAGTATCCCCACAGTGCTTCCCTTGCTGCACCTAGGCAGTGCTACACAACTCAACGGTTAAAAATGTCTAGCGATTTAAGTACTAAATATGAGATATAACTGCTACAAGACAGGAACATGTTCCATGCCAACCTCTCGCTATTACATCTGAAACCAATACGTTTCAAGAGAATACTTTCCTTGAGGACTACTTTCGCCAGTACTATAGCAACACAAAGAAGGTGGATCCAAAAATCCCTGATATTTAAAACTCCATCAGAGCTGGTATGTGGCTGGTATGTTCCTCACTGCATCCCTGTGATCCCTCCTTTTTCCAGGTCACCAAGTCTGCAGGCAATACCACTCACTATGAAAACTGAGCAAATTAGTATGCTTTATGCAAAAAAAATTAAAAATGAATAAATAAAAAGCAGTAATGCCACAAATAGCATAATCTGCATAATTTTTCCACATAGCCATCAATTCTGCTAATATGAATTAGTTACCTTCACATATCAAAAAATCATAATTGCCAAGTCATTGAATAACTCGGTATGAAAAGATCTCATTTCATGAACCAACCATAGAACTTCATGAACCAACCTTTACAATTGGAATCAACTCTCTGCTATCATCCCTTCTAAACAACTACCTCAAAACTAGCCTGCTTGCAGATCTAAAAAAAAAAAAAAAAAAAACAATTGGAAAAAAAAACATCCTAAAGCAAAAAAAAAAAAAAAAAAAAAAAAAAAAAAAAAAAAAAAAAAAAAAAAAAAAAGAGTTTCCAAGCCTCAAGCATAATCACCAGGTTTAGGCTAAGAAAACTGATTAAAAACATAGTTGCACATTTCTCGCATACCCACACGGCCAATAAACCATTCCAGGCTGTTCAGCAACATGAGTCGCCCCATTGACATGTATCTCCGTGGAAAGATAGATAAGTCAAAAGCCCCTCTTGTCAGTCAGATAGAAAACACACACCAGCTCTTGCAGGTGAGATATAAATCCTGCCCTGTCACCGAACAGTCACAGATTTGCTGCTGTCACTCACAGCCCTTCACATGTGTCAGCCTGCTGAGCTACACGGGCAGTGACAGGGACGTCTGCCTGGAAGGAGGTGCAAAATACGCTTGGAAAGAGCCCCATTTTTCTTGTAAAAACAAGGTTATCGTCTATAGGCATAGCATTTATGTTGTTTCAGCCAAAATACTAATTTAGACACTACCGCTAGGTAGTAGTATCATGTGTCCAAAACCATTGGGAAGAGCAAATACTAAAAAGTGTAGCCAGAATTACTTGAATTTCATCCTAAATATATCGCTGTTTATGTCACTGCATAGCTCAGGACATAATAAGAAGTCATCCAGGGAAAATCATGGCATCAAACCTAAGGGACTCAGTACCCGCACTGCCTGGCTCCTCCACGCAGGGCCAGGCTTTGCTCCCAATGTTCAAAAAAGTACAAAGCTTATTAAAAGTGAACTATAATATCTGAGGCTTTTCTGTTGTCCACAAGGTCTTTGCAGAAGTAAAAGAAAACATCTTTGGACAATGCCCTTGTTACTGTTACCCCATTAACGCTGTAACTGCTACGCTTCTTGTACTGATAGGGGTTTAAAAATACAGGACACATACATTTGTTCAATCTATTTCTCAGGACTGAAAAAGATGGCAGCACATCACTTCAGCATGTATGAACTGCATTTCTCTCTCCCTCCTCTTCAGCACATTCCAGTTCTCCAGTAGCTCTGCTCGTTTCTCCAGGAAACATTCTCACATTTAATCAGGAAAATCTTTAAACATCTTGGAAGGGAGCGTATTAGACACTGTCAAACTAAACAATGCAGTTTATCTGAATTTTTTTTTCTTTTTTTTTTTTTTTTTCTTTTTTTCTTTTCCTCTTTGAGGCTGAATTTTTTTTCTAGCATTTAGGAAATTACTGTACTTCTTACCTGACCTGAGGCTGATTTCTACAGTGAAGAATCATGTCATAGAGAACGATGATGTTATCTTTCTTTCCGATATCTCATTTCACATTTCCTCACAAGGTTCTTTCTATCCCAGCATTATCCACCAGTGTTGCCAGCCTGGCTAGATTCATAACAAGAAAAGTCTCTTCTGTGATTGCTTTTTGCCCATGCAAGTGCCAAACTTGCTAGCACCATATCCCAAGCAGAATTCCATCATCCAGTCCACAAGAAGTATTATCCTCTCAATCTTACCAGCTGGATGGGAGGCCTACAGTAATTTTTAAACCAAAGAGGCTCCTTTTTTTCCTGTTTCACACTTATCTAGAGGCTTTTCAGGGTCTCCATCCTATCTCAACTGGGATCTTAGACAAGGGCCCCCTCAAGTTGTGAGGGCTAAATTCCCTTTTGCTCCTCTTAATCAAGATAAACAACCTTATTTTCTGTGACCTATGTTTTTTTCCAAGAATGTATTTTCATTACTGAGATTTTGAACTTTTCATGGCACCTTATGCCCATCTCTTATGACATAACTGGTCACAGTAGTGTAATGTGGACACACTGACCTCATAGACACAGTTTGCACCGCAAATATTAAATATCCCCAAGCAGTCTGCTTCCTCCCATTTTCAAAGCCTGAGGTATCATCATATTTAAATGAGACTGCAAAGTTCCCCATCATCACCAGGTCTCGTGAGACCTGCGTCATGGTTCATAATTGTCAAGGATTAAAAAAATCCAATGTGTGACAGTTAAATCATTTTAAAAGAAGTTTTTCTTTTAAACAGGTAAATCAAGTAGTCAGTGACTAATGTACTGGGGGCTGAAAGCACAGATAATACGGACTCTTAGTGCCCAAAGAAATCAATGGTAACTGCAGGTTCTCAGCCACCCTTGCAAATTACTACAGATTGGCTTTTTCCTATGCATGTCAGTCTGGACTGTATCAGGTTAGGTTTTGGCTCTGAGGTTTAAGATGTCATTTGTCATCTTCACTGAAAGGTCATTTCCACTCATTTGCTGCATGGCTTTTCTCCGGCTCCACTGGGAATGCATTTCTGATTTGAAAATCCTAATAAACAGTTACATATTTTAGCAGATTATTGATGTGTGCTGCCTAGAGAGAACAACAGAATGAACACTTTGGCATCTCATTGATTATAAAATTACAGAGACATCTAAAAAAATCTTCTTTGCGTGAAGAAAAACCCATTTTCTATGGATATTTATTAGTACACAATTGCACACAACTGCAAGTTTTCAGCACTATTATAACGATATAAATGTTAAAGTAAGTTGCTGAAACTTGAATCTCTTAAGAACTGTTGATTGCATTTAGAAGTATTTCAGGCACAATTGAGATGCTCAATTTTCCATAATAATTTCTAGCTCAATCGATATATCTGAGCTAAACAAGTTTAATCTTGGTGAAATTTAATTTAAGTATGGACAACATTCAAAGAAAATCATTCAGAGAAAATTGTGTGAGGCATGCTTACATTTCTACCACAAAATGCGTCTTCATACGTCAATTTTAATTTATCATTCCAGAGAATAAGTATTCCTCTCTATCTTATGACCCAGTGTCATGCTATTATTATTTTTGATGATTTGCTTTGATAATACTCTTGTCTCTTGACCCCTACCCGATCTCATCCAATGCATGCACATCTCTGTGAATAAAACTGAAATATAAGATGCTGATTTGGGATAAATTTTTTCTTCAGAGAAAATTGTATTCCCTTTTCTTTAAGGTGAAAAACTGCCTTTGTTACTGATACAAATTTGTATTTCACCCAGAACTCTTTTTCAGGGTCAAGAAATATATGCTTAAAGCTTTCATCCATCTCTACCATACACCTATGTCCCAAGTTGCTCCTGAAATGGGTTGGTGGTATCTTCTCCCGTGCCTAGTATTTCTGGTAAAGATATCATGTGAAATAAAGGCTACCTGTATATGAAATAAAAGGCCACCTGTACTGTACTTGAGCAGAAAAACACAATCCCATTCTCCTTCCCAGTGAATATACACTTCCCCTATGCCTTCCATCCTTCATGGAAGATATACTCTGTCCTATAATCTTTCTTAAACTGGCACAGTGAGTGTTCTGTTTTCTCTCTGTTCCTATCACTGAAGTGTAACGAGCTCCCCAAACTTGTTCATTTGCTGCAACACTATGGTGGTGTAGACAAAATTGAAACCTTTACCCTCCAACTCTATTTTAAAGGTCATGATATGCTGTCATACCATAGCTATTTGCATGCCGCTAGGAAATGAATATCGGTATCAATGCAAGCTTTTTAAGAGTAAGCTGACACAGCAGCAGGGGTACCATCGACCTAAATCTCTTCCTGGTCAAGCAGATAATACGTTGGATTATGTTAACTTGAAAAATTTCACCTAGTCTTGATTACTCATCAATAATCTATGGAAAAACATGGGACAGTTACATACTTTAAGAACACCAAGTTTAGAGGAAAAACAACCTAAATTGATGCACAGTCAGATCGCCTATTTACAGGAGGAAAAAAAAAAAGAGAGTAAAGCAGCAATTGATTACTTAAAAAAAAACTTACTCAATGGCAAACTTAATAATATGCTGTTTGATGCGTTTCATGTACAATATATGGATAAAGCTCTTAAGCGTTTTAAATGAAAAAAAATGCTCATTTGAAAAGCCCCTTTTTTTTTCCGTGCTATACCAATCAAGTTATTTCTCAGCACGAAAGAGCTTGTGAATGTCTTCTAGGCATTATTTGATTAAGCTGACAATATTATGTGAGCAATGGTTGAGTACCCACTGTGCTGTACTTTTGACCAAATTGATTTGTGTAATGAACACTTGCTCTGTCTCTTCTCTAGCTTGAATAGGGCTCTTGATTTAACCAGTGGTGCTGGAAGCCAAGTGAATTTACAGCCCCCACAGTCATTCTCTCTCAATCTGGAGAGAATAGCAGCAGCAGTACATGAGCAAGCATAATTCAATACATTGTGCTATAAGCGCAAAAAATAATATCAGAGAGCTCTGCAATATACCTCTTTGATTTGATTTGCAAACCTGATAAAAAAAGCAATCGAGAAAAGTTCGAGGAAAAAAGAATGCGCGTGTCCTGAGCAAAAATGTAACTACACTGAATGTGTACACAGAACTGAAAAAATCATGCATACTAAACCAAATTCATACTTTTCTTAGATAATGTTGCACCTCCTCTGCTTAACATGGGGATAGATTCTGAACATTTATTTTCCATTACAAACTGTGCAAAGAAAATAATTTAAAACTGCATTTGGTATTTTTTAAAAATACTGT
Source organism: Nothoprocta perdicaria (assembly GCF_003342845.1). Taxonomy (NCBI): domain Eukaryota; kingdom Metazoa; phylum Chordata; class Aves; order Tinamiformes; family Tinamidae; genus Nothoprocta; species Nothoprocta perdicaria. The sequence continues at coordinate 2,784,541 of NW_020455854.1, read as the reverse complement.
TTCCCAAATATACTACCCACCAGGCTACTGACAGGTGTAAAACGGCTTGCAACTTTTCTGTTTTCTTAAACAAATTGATTAACTCATCATTAATCATACTGGTTTGATACATTTATATTCTGAAGAGCCTAAGCTCTGGAATTTGCTTTTAATAGGCACTGTAATTGAAGGGGAAAGGAATTATCTATGCAGAAAGATGTTTTCGTACATAAATTTTTACACAAAGGAGCACACATGTTTACTTTTTATCACTGTTCTTTTACAAGTGTGATGAACATTACCAGGAGAGGCATCATTTTCTTTTCTTGTCAGCTGCATCTCTATTATCCTTCTCTCATGAATAAAGATTTATATCAAGTCCCATTGTTTTAAAGATATTACCTATGAGATTTTTTCTTGAGTTTTAAAAGTAAAAAATATTTTGTTTTTAGCATCTCTGAAACACTGAAACACATGCAACTCCCATGCCACATCAAGCTACCCTTTCAGAATTTATATTTGAAGACAGTGTGCTTTGTTCTTTGTGCTCATTTACTGAATGGTGTACATCTACAGCTCCAAATCAAAACAAAAACCAGGGCAAATAATTAGTCACCATTTCTTATGATAGTTCTGAACAGAAACACGAGGAAGGAGCCAACTTTCTGCTCTACAGGACCTCCTAATCCCTGTTCTAGAGCCCTGCACCATCACGCTGGCTACTAACCCATTTATTAATGTCTACCTACAGTTCTCAATTCCATTTCACTACTGGTAAACATTCCGTTGTCCCTACTATTCTTACTTAATAAAAGACGTTTCGAAGTTGAGACAAATTGTGAGGCACATTCTCTTAGCTGGAGAGCCTACATGGCATTTTGGTGACCCAGGGACATCCTAATCATCAAAACTAGACAGAGCAGCAAGCCCTATTATTTTATAAAGACAAATAGAAGGAAGAACAAATAGATTTGTTCCTGAAATGGAGGGGGGGGAAAAAAAAAAAAAAAAAAAAAAAAAAAAAAAAAAAATATTTTTTTTTAAAAAAAAAAAAAAAAAAAAGGAGGAAACCCTTTTTTTTTTATAAAAAAAAAAAAATTTTTCTAAAAAGGGGGGGGGGGAAAAAAAAAAAAAAAAAAAAAAAAAAAAGCAGCGTGTATTTCTCTTTGTAAACTAGTTTAAAATTCCAACAAAATAATGAAATTTTTTTATTGTATTAAAAAAATAAGCTTTCCATCAGACTATGACAAAAAAGACTACACCATTCTTTTCTCACAGATACCAGAGCAGTCTCTGTGTTATTCCAGGTCTCCAAGTCTACTATTCCAGGTCCCCACTCAAAGATGGTGGGGTAGACTCTCTTAATCCGATTTACGAACAAATGAAAAGGAACCTAAATAATTTTGTGCTTCATTTCGGCACTTCATATGGTGCCTACTGTGAACATGGCTTGAGGCATCAGGCTATAGGGTATTGTTCCAAGCTGAGGACTCAACAGCAGTGCTGATTATTTCTTTCATTTCTAGGTGGATGCCTTCTGGATGCTGATACCAGAGGCTACAAGGAAGCACCATTATGCGATAGCTTATGCACAGAAGGCTAGCAGCCTGAGTAAGAGATCATTAATTCTGAGGACAGATAGGAACAGCAAGATAGTTTTCTTAAGCTTCTGGTACTGCAGGGCAACCAAAAAGTTATTAATTACTTGGCTAGATTAATTATTTCCCCAATCTATCTTCCTTAACAACATGAAATATATATTCCTTTTATAGCGGTTTACATCCACATCGCTGGCTCATCATTTTTTTTCTGCTAAAATAGTCAGCGGGATATTAGAGAGCAGCGTATGAATCATATTGTTTGCAGTGAGATACCAGAATCTATAAATGTTTTAGCCACTGAATGTGTTGTCTTAGAACTTAGGCAACATTTGCCACTATAAGCAGTAGATTTTTAAAAAGGATGTTCATGAAAGCTTTCAACAAAGCTTTCAATCACTAAGCAAGTTCAGTTGCCAAGTTTAATTAAGGACAGCCGGATGACATCAGGGTATCAATAACTTGCAATAAGAGAAGGAATTACAGTAGATTGCTGAATGCATTATTTATTGCTAGCATCAATTCAATAACTACTTCTGACCATCCACTTATTCCATCTATGAATACTGTAAGAACAATTAACAAAATCTTTCTCTAATCATCTGCCTTCTAGCTCCATCAGTCAAGAAGGAAGTGTACATATTCCATGCACATTTTTAAAAATTCGTGCTGCATCTAAAAAAACAAAACTATTTTGATATCATCATGGGATAATTTTTTACAATCCTTGCTTTTATCCTTCAAAAAAGAATAAAGATTTAAGTGGATATATTAAGGAACACTTGACTGGTTAAAGGACAGAAACATTAGTTTAACCCAAATAAAAATATATTAAACAGTGATATCAAAAGGGTTACAGAGACATGATGCAACATTAAATTATTTTCATTATGCCTCTTTCATCACAGAGTAGTCAGAACCAGCTACTTTTGATGTAAGGCTTGCAGCTCTTCCAAAGAATTTCAATAACAGGAACAAGGAAACATTCAAAAATAACTTTGCTTCAACACTTCAGAGACTGTTCTAAACAAGAAACAAATGAGAATGCACAAAACAGTATTATGAAAGTTAGCAGAGAAATTTTGAGTGGAGCTGTTTTAATGTTTTTGTCATTTGAATGGGTGGTGTAGCTTCCTATTGCACAAACGTGTAAATAAGAAAATAATACAACTGATAAACTAGTCCAAGTACTACACTACCAAAAAAATTATGAGGAAACCTCATTGCTAAAAAATTACTTGCTCACATTATTTATGCCTACAAATTACTAGACACATTTACTTTGTAAATTCTCAGTGTTTTCCCCTATGATGAGAATTCTCTTCTTGGATGCCTAAAGAGAAACAGAAGACTCAGGGTGCGGTTTCTTGAGGAGTTTGAGCTTCAACCACGCACATGCCACAAAGTCCTGCCTTTCTTGCTACCTCGAAACTCGGTTTCCTTCCAGCTTCCTATGTTCACTATAGTACTCATGAAGATTAAGCATTGGGTCAGAGCTGTTAATCCAACTGATAAGTAGGCAGTGTTTGCAAGCTGATGAAATCCACAGCCCAAAAAAGGGGCAGAAACATCCAAATGAGGGTAGGAAAGAGCAAAGTAGGGGACGGGACTGCTCCTTTTGTGGGACATGAGAAGTCATCACTTACCCAGATCACAGATAAGGACTTCTGTGAGTGTGGAGTTCAGCGGGTAAATTACATAAAACGAGAGCAAAAAATGTTCCTCGGAAAGTAGTAATGGGGAATCAATGTGACATGCTTTATGTACAAAAAAATGTACGCCTCCTGCTAAAAACATGTACCAGCAAAAACTGAGTAGAATTGAACAAGGCTAAAACAGGTGAACAAATAGAGAATTCCTTTGTATAGCTTACAGATAAATATGTCCAACAGACATGATAGTTCTAAGTCACTTTCCAGCAAGTCACATTTTGAAAGTACACGCTGGAAATAGCTCGGGACACAGCCCAAACATTCATCCTATTTTAATACCTACTTGTCAAGATCAAAATTTTCCAATTGATAAGAAGTTCATGGCAATAATTTGTTTTCTGGAAATCTACTCATTCTCCCTAAATGAATTCTCATCTGCACAAAGGTTACAAATTTAAGACATGATTTTTTTTTTCCACAAAACGACACAGCTCAATATATAGGAAGAAAACTGTACTTTTCACTTGTTGTCATTTATTCACGCACAAACATCGATGCTATAAACCAGAATTAGATTTGTTTATTCCATGCTTAAATTACCTTGAAAATTTCTTTAAATATTATCCCTTATAAAAGGCTGCAAAGCTGCAACAAAATATTTCTTTTAGTTATAGACTCCGTCTGGAAAAAAAAAACAAAAGATGTGGCTTTACTTCATATAAAATTATACTCCATATCTAGTAATATTGTGACATGCTACTGTGTTTGTCCCAATGAAAATTCATTAACAAAACACTACAACACACTGCTCCAAAAGACACTATTTTCTTTAAGAGGCTATGAGGTGGCTTCAGCTAGAATGCTTGCAGGATTTGCCGAGCTGTTTAAAAAGCAATGTTTACACTCAGCTGAAATCAATGCAGTCGAGTTCCTGGAATTCCCTCTGTGCCTGATACTCCTGTCATGCATGTGAAGTCGCTTGCTGTAGGAGTGGTGTTGACACAACCAACTGCTGAGTGAACTTGTGACAGCAGGGCCTCATGCTGAGAGAGAACGGCTGATTGCTACAGTGCAAGCTCATGAGAAGGCAGAAAAGGTGACAATATGATAAAAGGGTTTCATTGCTTGACCCATCACCTTCTCCTGAAATCCTGCTGTGATTTTCCATTTGCACACTTGCATGTATTAGCCCAAGGGGTCAGTGCTTGAACCCTCTGAAACATGGCAGAATTTGAAGGTTCCCCACCTCGCTTAAAAAAAACCAAAAAAAAAAAAAAAAAAACAAACAAACAAACAAAAAACCCCACCACTTTTCAAATGACATAGATCTTTTTATACAGAGATATCCTACATGGACTTAACAAAGAGCAGTTCTGTTCCTAGGCAGCACAGCAATTTTTCAAGCTTAGGTAAAGTTCTAGGCTTTACTGACACACTATTAAAAAAAAATAGCTGCCTTGATTTCTCGTATTAGTTTTGTTTGGTTCTCTCCTCTCTTAGTATGGTGCAACAAAATGTGAGCAGCATTTCAGAGGAGCTACAACACTTTGAATGGAAAAGCATGCCTAAGGCTGTGACTGTCTGATGCTTTCTGTCTTTTCCCTGGAATACTAGACTGCAATATCACTGTCAGTGGAGCATCCCTAAAGTTTTCTGTTATCTTTAACCAAAATAAGGGAAGGACATGTGACAGAACATTATGTCTTAGGTAACCATCAGAAGCATTTATCCTTCACTCAAATCTGTTTCCTTCACTAACGTGGAACATGATTTAAGCGTTTAGAAAATACACAATCTTCATTCTATTCTCCCACTTAAAATAATTAAATCAAAGACAAGGATCCAGGAAAGGTGTCAAAGAAAGCATTCTCTAATAGCAGTCCCAGAATCAGGAAAGTTGCCACTGAGAATTTATCTCTTTTTCCTACATTAACCTATTTCTCACCACAGCTTTCCAAGAGACCTCTTCCCTTACTTATCCTCAAGTACAGCAAACAGAAACAGAAATTTTACAGTCAAGATCTATTTTCAATCTATTTTCACCTAACAACTATATGGCAAAGCCATCAGGCAAAATAGTCTCAAACAATTTTGACTATTTCAATCGCTAATCTCGAGTTTCAGAGATGCAAACAATATTATTCAGTTTCTTGCCATGAATGAAAAGAACTGTTGGACTCTTTGGCAGTGATAATTCTGTGTATGAGTTAAAAAAAAAAAAAAAAAAAAGGCCCAAAGCAGACTAAAACTACCTAAAGTCAACCATCTGAGTCAATCCTTAAGTATTTAGATACATTCTAAGATATTCCTACCCATGTCAAACACGACAGATTTAATAGAATTGCAACATCAAAACAACTATCTCGGTCAACATCAAAACAACAATATCTCAGTCACAACCCCAAAGAACTTTTTCCCCCCAAAATCTCTTTACATGGATATTTTAACATAAAATGTAAAAGATTATCCATCTTGTATTATTTTGAAGGCTAATCGAGTGTATGCGAAGGAAATATGAAAAGAAGAGTGAGCCTGGAAATTATTCCTCCTCTCACCGCTACACAACAGGCACCCTGCTGAACCAAAACTGCTAACTGTAATTACAATGGCAAATTGGAAAAGTTGTGCTAATGTAAGGATTAAGGAAAAACTTCAGTAACTTCTCTGTGCTTTACCCATAAACTGAAAATGCAGCACAACTGGCCAGGCACATTGCAGGATCTCCTGCCTTAAACCTAAGCAGTGTGGACTATCTGGCATTCCCAACACCACTCCAACTGAAGTGCAGCTCCCTCCAGAAAAGACCAAAGACAGTTAGACTAGCAAATGCTATGCAGTGGTTTTCCTTCTCCTGTTTTGGCCAAGCTCCCCAGAGTTTCCCAGCTGTGGCCTTTGGAAAGGGGTGAAGGACGGGAGAGAATGAGGAATATGCTGTGATGGAAAAGGAACAACAAAACACAGGCTATGGTTCTGAGATCACTGGCCAGTGCTTTAACATAGGACTCACGGAAATTGCCCATGGCATTACGCTGGTCTTCCCTTGCCCCTTGAATGGGGTAAGCAACTTCAAGAGACCCTTCATAAACCGTGTCACAACTCCTTTTCAGTCTGTAAATATGAACCAGGCATCTTTCACAGCACATCTGCATCCTAATTGCCAAGGGTCAGAGGACAGCTTCCCTGCACAACAAAAGTCCATACTATTATTTCTAAATTTATGAAGCTCTTTTCAACTTTATTTTTAAAATAAAACCCCCAATAGTCTTCTGATATGGCCATAGAAATTCTAAACAGATTTGTCTTAATTCCTATTAGAGGCAGTTTCTCTTCAGCTTTATACTCATTTCTGTCTAAAAATATCTTGCTATCTTTTTGCTATTTTTTCTCCTCTCTCTTTTTTTTTTTTTTTTTTTTTTTTTTTTTTTTTTTTTTTTTTTTTTTTTTTTGTCTACATTAATCCTCAGTTCTTAAAGAAGTTGCTGAGATTTGCATAGTGGAGGTGTTAGGTAATTGCTGTACAAAGCACAAGATACAAGGCTCTACATTTTCAGATCTGGCCCAGGTCCAGTTCCCTAAATTGATGTGTATATGTTAAAAGCAGAGTTACTCAAGGCTCTCTGTGTAGTTAATAGAAAGAGTTAGAAATAGTCAGAAACATTTCACTTGTCAGAAGTTTGAGTCAGCCTACAGAGTCTGCTCCTATAGACTATATAGGGACCCTAGATAGCCAATTCCCTAACTGCCTCATTTCTGTGCCTAATGTTGCAGAATAAACTAATGATTTAGCAGTGTGAAAGAGCTAGCTGCCTTTATGATGTGCTCTGAGCAGAATTCCCTGTTTCTGCATAGTTCACTTCAGAAAGCAGTAGAAGATTTTCCAGCTCTGCACCTACAGTCATTTTTTACAGAAGAACTTTCATAGAAGAGCCTTCTCTTCAGGTCTCAGAAATGGGGCAAATCTACTCTCTTGTTTGCAGAGGATACAAAACTGGGGGGAATCGATGATGGATCAGATGGCAGCATTGCCATTTTAAGGATCTTGACAGGCTGGGGAAATCCCTGGCTAACAGGGATCTCAGGAAGTTCCACACGTGGAAATGCAGACATCTGCATCTAGGGAAGAACAACCTATACATAAATTGTATATATAGTAATTCACAGTGCAAGGAAATAACTAAATTTTAAATTTAGTTTAGTAAAGTTTAGTTTAGTAAATTTTAAATTTAGTTTAAAAATGACTTTTTAAAATGTCATAAGGAATTTTACTCGAGATAAACCGAAGTAGCTTTCTTCTTGTTTGTTTTTGTTTTGTTTTGGTAAAACACAGCCACTTCTAAGAGGAGAGGACAGTAAGAAGTTATGGGAAGTGAACCTCATTAAGAAAAAATAAATTATATCTATACATCAGCTACTATAATAAAGCTTCAGATATACTGTAATTATAACATATTATAATAAACGTAGCTTCCGAATTAGAATAACTGATTATAATATATACAGTTTCAGCTTAAGCTTTAGAATGCCTAAACTGAATCAACTCACAGAAGAGCATAAGGGAGTAGAATAGCTAGTAGCAATAAGGCATGAGTTGCATTTACACCTTGTATCATCTCCTTTCATAACACCTCCTTTCCTCTGCTTGTAAAGGAAATGCTGTCAAAATTGCTCTTTGTCAGAATTCTGAAAGTGGAACTAAAGTTGTAAATTATAACCTTTACTGTCTGCTCATTTTCTTCTCTATAATGAATCTGCTCGAGAAGACCGGACATCTCTTGACCACTCAAAAGCTAGAGAGAATTTCTTTTTTTTTTTCTTTCTTTAAAAAAAAAAAAAAAGAAAGAGAAAAACAGATAAAAGAATGAGATTCAAAAGTGCTAAGTGCAATTTGAAATTCCGGGAGCTATTTGCATAGTCAACCAATATGTTTTAATGACTCTAGTTATGAGATTATATAAATTCATGAAGAATATATATTTATTAACACACGTGCTCAGGACGTTTCTTCCCCGATTAGAATGTCAGGTGAACATTTCAACCAAAAGAAAATGAATTGTGAGCTAAAGATGAGCAGTTCTGTCTCACCTGACTTACTCAAGTGAAGAGCCTCTAATAGAAATTGTTGGGTGCATGCATTAAATTAGAAACCACACCACTGACTTTTTTCAAATTTCCTCAGAAAAAAAGAAGGTTAATTAAGGTCCCCCCATGACAATTCTACTAAGAATGTCCATGATTATTGCAGCATGAGGAGGGTATTTAATGCAAAAGAAAAGGAAGAGGCGCTATCAACATGAAAAGCTAGTTATGCAATCAGAAAGTAGCTCTGGCTGCTTTAAAATAATACAGACTCTGAGAATATTGTAACAAGAGAATCAAGAAAAACAAACACACAAAACACACCCCCCTCCCAAAACAAAAATTCTGCTCAGAAGGATGATTCAGAAAGCCTCATAACCTAATATACAAGTATGAGTTCAGTAATATATAATACTTGTATTATTATCAAAATCTTGTATTTTGTAATACAAAGCAGCGCTTGACAATATTGACTCATATATCAGTAACTTGATATACTGGCCTACTGGGGGTTTGATGTTTGGATTTCTGGCTTGACCAATCGTCCCCAAATAAAATAATCCACCTCAAAATTTATTAAAGAATACATTATTTTCAGAGATGTTATAAAGGCTTTTATAAAATATGTATCTCTCTCTGATCTTTCACGCCCAAGTGTTCTGTTAGGAATATACTGTATTTGGCTACTTCTGTCACAGCAAAAACTATTTGTGATGTTCTTTGCAAATTCATATATGGTCTTTTGCTAAAAACAGCATCTGATAGATATGTGCTAAAGATATATTTGCACAATTCCAACATTATCAACCTTTAAATTAAATCTTAAAAACAGAATGTGTTGCTTTTCAACAGCTGAAAATTAAAGCCGAAAAAAAAAAATCCCAGGCTTTTGCTTTAGAAGAGAGCTATGTCTATTATCAAATTAGATGCCAAATATTATCCTGCAAACATTTACCTTAATTCTTCAAACTATTTAATACTCTCTAAATACAAAGTGTTCTCCAATGAAAGAATAAATTGAAAATACAATACTTCTTTTGTAGCCATGGAGCAGAGATGACTGAAAGCAAATATCAATAGTCTGCAAATAGAAGTTTTTCATATTCGATTTCATATTTTATTAACTGCTCCAATATAGCTAGTCTAAGACATGGCATTTCCCTGGAAATAGTGGAACTGACTCCAAAAGATTATAATTAAAATCAAGCTATCCTAATCTATCATAAGTACTGATATTGGAATATGAAGTAATTTGCTTCAATAAAAAGCAATGATCATCAAGGTAAAATTAACGCTTTACATGGGTAGATTTTAAATGAGAAATACTGCATCAGCATATTGGGCACTACTATAAACCACAGCACACATCTAAAACTGAGAAAAACTATGGTTTATTACAATAAGTTGAACTTTATCATTCAGTAAATGATTGCTTTTTGAATTTAGTACTGTATTTCTCTTCTTTCTAAAAGGTAAATTGCTTTCCAGTATTTATATCACTTTTTTTCCTTTTAGGTATTATTGCTTACTTTATCTCACAGAAACCTATGAATACGCTGAAAGCAAAAAAAAATCACCAAGTATTACTGTATTTCACTGCTTACTTGGAGTACACACAAGACACCTATGACAAATGCTCTTCAGAAATTATATTAGATACCTATTCACCAAAAAGAACATTTTATCATTTTCATTCAGTGGGCACTTAAGAGCAGAGGATTTAGATATATCTTTTTTTTTTTTCTTTTCTTTTCATGCAGTACAACTCCTCATTTGAGATCCTCCAACTTTACATTCTTGTACTGCAGAATAAATGCAAAGCAGAGATTTTATAAGCTACTAGCATTCATACTGAAACATGCTAATGCATCATTATGATCTAGCAGGTTGCTTGCTGTGTTTTACAGCCTTTCACACTACATTAACCTTTTGCACCTCGAGTATTTATGACCTCCTAAGTAACTATTTATCAAACTGAAAGCTCACATACAGAACTGTATTTTAGCTATCGTCGCTTGGGAATGATATTTTTTGCCCAAATATATTTTTGCCTGAATTCAAAATCATGTTAGGATACAACCCCATATTTTTAACAAGCAAAAACATTAAGACAAAGTTAAACTCTCTTTTCCCTGCTTATGAAAATAACTAAATTAGCAAAACAGACAAATGCCCCAGATAAAGCTATGTGCCACTCTTAAGATGACACTGTGGTATAAATTGTATTCCAAAATAAAACAAGGATTTTTTTTTTAGGAGGAGACATATTTCTTATGCTTTGTGCAATATTCAAAGGCATATCACAGCAAAGCAGTATATAAAGAGAACATGGTACAAGAATCATTACAGTTACAAAAGCCATGACTTCTGTAAAAATTCAGCATTAAAATAAAACCACACACACAAAATAGAGTAAATCAGGCAGTATTTATGCTATGTTAACTGTTATTATGACTATGCCTATGCATAGACGTATTTCAGCAGACAGCAGCTGATTAATGCATTGCCCAAACATTACACTGCGTTGCTTGCAAGTGTTTTTCAATACAAGCTGGCAAAACTGAGAAACAGCAGGTCCTGCAGGCAAAAGCACAAGCTTACAACATTTATGGCCAGCTGAAGCAACGCTGCAGGGGCTGAGCGTAGCTGCAAGGCAGCAATGCTGAGGTCCGATGCTTCCTTCCTCTCCATTGAGATATTTTTTCTCAAGTGTGTTTCACTTTGGTTTTCAAGTGTGTAAAGGCATTTTCCCCAGTGCTCCTCCTCCCCAACCACCCGTGCTATGGCCAATCAAATAGGCAAAGAACAAACAAACCTCAATCTCTCTGAACAAACCAACAAAAGCCTCCCAAACTCCCACAAAAGGAAAACCACAGGAAAAAAAGCCACTGTGGAAAGGGAAAAAGGTGTCTGCTGCTCTGTTGGAACTCAGGTTTGATCCTGCTCTCATTATGTAACACAAGGTAGGTCTGGGGCAGAGGAAAGGATGCTAGCTTCACACAGTGTGCAAAGAATATCGCATAGATCAACTAAGCTGCAGAGTTTTGTTTTATTTTGTTTATTTTTCTCTCTCTCTCTTTTTTTTTTTTTTTTTTTTTTTGGTATTTCCTAAGTAGCAGAACATGCAATGCTCCGTAAGCACCAGTTCAAAATGATATTCAGCAACAGCATTCTATTATGTGAGAAAGAGCATCTCAGTCTAGACACTTGGACTCAACACGGCCAACTGCTGCAATCTATCACATATTTGCCTTGGGCAGGTCATTTAAACTATCTGTACTACAATTCCTCCTTGCAAAAGTAGAAAAAACAGTAATTGTCACTCAACAACATCTCTCAAAATGGTCACAAGGATGAAATCAGTCATTCCAAGATGTTCAAAGAAGATCATCCTATGAACTCAACAGGAGAGAAATAATCGCACTAGACTTAAACAGTAGCATCACATTCACAAATATTTCAGGCTTATTATAGTCCGCTGCCATGTTAAAAGCATAATAATAATGCGTAATATAAAGAAGAAGCTTTATTATTTGAGGTCTCAAACATCTAGGCTCTCTAACTCAAATACCATGCAAGAGTGCTAGGAAATGCAACTCTACTCCCCATCCAGAAATTTCGCAGGAAGCTAAGAAGGGTGTTCTTGCGTTCAGAATTAGATGGGAGCATCCCAACAGCGCACCAATAGATTGCCTTGTGCCCTGGGAGCAAGTAGCAATATAAAACCCTTAGTCCCTCAACTGCACCAAAGCATCCAGACAACATATTCTGGTCCTAGGGCAGTAGCACAGCATGTCATACATCCTCCTTCAGTCACGGTGACATCTCTATGAAGAAAGAAACTCAGTAAGATTTCATAACCTTGGTTACATCTCTATGACAAGGTAATTCATCAGCACCAACAAGCTTGTACAGTGACAACACTGCACCCTCATGTTATATTTCTGCAGTGTTAACGTCAGTCTCAGAAGGTCTGCGTATTCCTCAGCCGCAACTATACAGCGGAGTGGACAGCAAATTCATGACTATAGAGATAAGACTGAAACAAATAAAGAAAAAAAACTTTTCATGTCCCCTTAGTACTAGGAACTGTTTCTCCTGTTGAAAAAAATGACCTAAATACACATTTAGGTATTATTATCAGAAAGTTATCTGAAGGTGAACTTACAGAGACATTTTACTAACAACTTTATCCCCTCTTCAATTTCTGTACAAAAAAAAAAAAATCTCAATTGTAACTAATGTTTGGCATGGAATATCCACACTTACTGAACACTCTTTAGGAGATGCCACACCACATTTGATTGCTACCTTGAGTAAGGCAAGACAGGGTCAAGTGACCCCAAAGGATTAATACTTCCAGCACAATCTTAGACAGTTTCCAGTCAATTCCTAATTTTTCATTTGAAAACTATGATCAATAATAATTCCTTTTGGGAAATCAGCAACTTGTTGCAGTGGCAAAAATATGGGCCACCATTCAGTGTATTACTCCTCAGATCAGCAGTAAAAACACACACGTGAGTGCCAATAGCTGTTTACAGAGGAAGGGAGGGCTATCCATGAAGCACTTCTTAAGCAGTAAAACATAAACCAAATTCACCTGTAGCCTGAATTCCAATGATTACTTCACTATCTGTGGAATGACTATGCTAACCACCAAGTTAACTCTCTGTGAAGTCTTAAGTAGAAATGAGCATCTGCATGGTGCACAAAAGGTTGAATCTTCTTTTACTCGTAATAAAGACAATATCATTCTTCTTACAAGCGGAAGATAGGGGTATAGATTATAACATATAGTTTGCATAGTCAGGAATATCAACCCTCCTTTCCACTCTCTGAAGACATAAGGCTGAAGAACATAAGGCACATAAGGAAGTTCAATAAAGAAGAGATAATGGGTTCCTAAATTATGCTAGGTAGTTAGTTCTAAAAATAACGTAGTCTACATAATCAGTATCTGAAATATGTCAAATCAATAACTCAATGAAATTAGAAAGTTACTCTGATCGGAGCCAAAACGTTAGGAACATTTAGCTGAAGGAAAGTGGATATATTGAGACAAGATTCTGTTGGCTACCTGAAAGATTTTCAATAGATACATTAAACACTTGGTGATAGGGGAAAGCAATATTTACATAGAAGGTGGCCCGAACATATATCCCTACTAGGACAGACACCACACATCTCAGAAATGTGCCACACACAAAATGACTGATATCTTCTATAAACCAGATTTACTTTTGCATGGTTGGTTAGGATGAGTAACCTTTTGTGCCCTGTATAATCTAGCACAAAACTACGTGTTACATTTCTTGGCTTGTATTGGGCTGTTTGAGGATCTTTCAGCCTCTTTTAGCCTGTTGGAGATTTTGTTCATCAAAAATAAATTTAAAAAATCTAGAAAGCTAAGGAACTTCCTTCTAAAATGACCAACGATAATATATTCTAAGCCTACTATATTTAGGGAAGCTTACTGCAAAGGTGTTTTTTAAAGAATAATTTTCACATATGTTCAGTATTTAATAGTATCTTGCAACCAGATACAAGTGTAATATAAATAGTATTCTAAGTGTGCACAAAATCTTGGACATCAAGGGTAAATTTAGTTTTAAAAGCACTTTTATTAACATTAGATATTTTAAAGCAATTGATATACTTCAAAACAATATTTTATTTTTAAGAGAAATCATAAGAGCATAGAATAAGGATAATAGGAAATGGTTTCTTTAAACAAGAGATTTTCCTAGATACTAAGAAATTCAGAATCACTAAGGCAGCTATCTTATGTTCCTATTAATAGTTTTAAAGGTAAGTGACCAGTAATTTGCAATATGTTTGTGCTTTCAAAGCCAAATCCACCTGCTATTGCCTGGTGGTCTGGATGGACCTCCTATCTGTATCTTATATGTATTCAGGAAAGGAAGAAAACTATTCTGGACACCTGCAGGTTAAATCTCAACACATAAGCAACAGTTTCCATATATCAATCCTCAGTTCAGTCTGATTCATTTTCCAATAAAGTCCAAAAGGGAAGAACTGCTAATGGGTTCAATTAAGAATTGCAATGGGTTCCTGAACACTGATCTAATTAGCAACAAAAATGTTCTTTCTCTACTTCTGCCTGCAGTGATGCGAATTTGGACCTGCCATGGCATTTGCAGACTGTCAAACAGCCTCAAACTTATGTAAGGATTTGGCTGCGAGGGAAGCCAGGAAAGCCTATGAGCATTGCTGTTACCTTCCCAATGGGTGGCAAAGGAAAATGACTGAAGTCACTCTTTTCTACAGACCCTAGAAAGAGAGCATTAAGCAGAGAGAAGTGGTAAGTAACCTCATACAGAAATAACATTTAATTAAAATAATTCTGTGAATAGGTGTGTAGGTGGATGGGAAAGTTGAAGATAGAGCTGTGTGGGAGAAGAACAGAAATTTGAAATTATAAATAGGGATTGGGGGAAAAAAAAAAAAGAACATGTGGGTTGGGTTGGGGGGTGATAAGTCACTAAACCTCCCTCAACCGAGACCCACCTGCAGTCACACAGGAGAATAACTTCTATTACAGAAGAATAACTTCTACTGCTATTGTGTAACCCTGGGCAAACATGTCAACTGAAACAGAGCTTTATGATTTCAGATAGAAGAGCAGGAAGCCAATCTGGATGATCTTTATAGCTTTTGGTTAGAATCTTGTTAGTTTTCCATCGAGGTGGGATACCTGACCATTCTGACCTTTCTGCTGAGAGTCACCTTCTTGCAAGCAAGGGCCTAGGCATGTTCCGGGTTAACAAAGAAGTTGCCAACATATTTGTACGACATGCAATGTATGAGCTTATATTAGCATTATAAAGAGTTGTTGCAGTGAGGAATCAACAGCTTGTGATAAGGGTGCACATCATGAACTATCATGGCAGTTACATGAGAATGGAAAATATCATTAATCTTACCTTACCTAGCTCGGCCACTCCTGTATTTAATGAAAACAGGAGCTAATTTTTGAAAAAATAAATAAATAAATAAATAAAAAATCCCCATATAAATAAGGATCGATTTTAATTACCATGTTATAATGTGAAACAAAGATGCAGAAGGTCAAGCACAATGTAAGTTGTAATTAGTTATTTCATTTCAGCAAAGTCCCCTTAGAAATATATGCTTTGTTTATTCAGCAAAAAATGCAACAATTGTTTTTCTCAAGATACCAGACCCAAAGCACAGCCAAGCATTTGGATGCCACAGCTACTCAGACTGCTGAGAGAGATGAAAAAGTAAATAATGAAACACACAAAATTGGTTCAGGGGCAAAGTGCAAGAAGATTCCAGTAATGCTGCTGCTAACTCTTTCAGGACTGAGCAGGAAGCAAATCTTAAATCGTTTAATTGGTCAGTTATGTTTGGGAGGTCAAAAATTATTTAGTATTGAAGGAAAGTTCATCAAAAGAAATTTGCTAAGCTGAACTAAAACAACTAAGTCTTTGGCTGAATGCATAATGGAAAAGGACCCTGAAAAGCTTTTTTGTGTGTGTTAAATCTGCCTTAGATTTGGCTGGGATTGCCTGCTCAAGTGATCTGAGAAGCGACAGTCTGCCCCATACTAACTCAGCAACAGGGAAAAGGGGATATTTTCATATCAGGGAACACAAATAAATATATAAGCAGTTTATTAGCTGTCTCAGAAAACAGTCGGTATGAAGTCCTGTGAATCCTTGAGAAGAACTACCTGACACATCCTGAACATTACCACAGTCCTTCGGCATACGCATAGGAACATACGTGCCGTTTAGCTGCTCAGCCTACATGCAGGGCTCTCTGCAAGGAGGCCTCTTAGAAGCAATGATGTCTCGGGATCATATCCCGAGTCATTACGGTGCCTCAGCAGCTGAGCACAGCTTTATGTTATCTATTTGGGATGTCAGTTTTGATCTCTTCACCAGGCTGCAGAGCAGGAGCTACACCAGCTTGCTTGCCTGTGCAGCACTAAAGCACTTGGGGTGCTGAAACCAGCTCCTTGAAGTATTTTGCCTGAGCAACAGTTAGGCCTAAATCTAATAGATAATATAACAGAAATAGCAGAACATATGATGCGATAGCCTGCCCCAGTAGGGTATGATTTAGATACTTAAACATTGCTGTAACAATTGCCAAAGTATTATCAAGTATCTAGCATGCTGCTGGCAAACATCTAAAGGAAAAAAAAAAAATAAAGAATTGAAGCAGGACTAAGACTGGGACATTGATAGCAGTCCATGGGGGAAAATCCATGGGGGAATTTGACCTGCAAGACAGCAGCTTCCCTGGAAAATACTCTGTAATTCTGCTCCTTGGGCTTCCCAGAGAGAACTGCAGACAAAGGTAACTTTTCTTTTCCAATCCACATAAAGTTCCAGATCCATGTTGCAGGTGCACTATGAAAACATAATAGTCAGAAGCAAAATAATCAAATCAAGCCACATGTAGAGGCTGAGTTCAGCAATACTGAGAAGTATCTCTCTTGTAACAAAGAGATTCTCTAATTTTATTGGGGGTGAAATTACAATGTTTTTCTTAAGGTGGACCTCAATGAAGGTCATCTTAACATTAATGAGCACAACCATAATTACACAATGAGCCAGCAAGCTATGGATAACTTAGAAAAAAAATCTCTGCTTCAACGATGCTCTGTTGTAAGAACATCTGAGGGACTTCTGCCTCCAAGCCAAGGAGGATATAGCCTTCTGTTTAAAAGAAGGTCTTGAAAGAGTATCCCACATACTCAGGAGACAGACAGACAAGGAAGAAAAGAGCAAGAAGGAGGAGTAAGGGGGAAAAAAAACCCCACACCGATCAGTTACATAAAGATCATGAAAAAAAAGAAAAAAGAGCTAATGAGAAATAAGAAAATAGTTTGCAGAGAACTACAGCAACAATCTACCCACCCATCCCAACAACTTGAGTTTATATAATGTGCTTCACTCTAACCGCTTGCAACCGTTAGTTCTCCTCCCCAAATTAAAAAGCACAACAGAGAAATCAGTACCAAATCAACAAAGGACACATCTCCCTCAAAACATCATCCCCCAAACAGCTGAGTTAAACATGCAAATGATATTTCAGGGCACAGTATCACTAGGCCTTCCCCAACGCCTATATGAACAGATGGCCTCTGCAGCATGACTAAAAAGTGCACAAAGCTGGACATAATTAATAGCAGGAAAAGGAACCATCTGATTTTCAAACCATTAGATCTCAAATAATATAGAAAATTTGGAGGTTAAAGAAGGGCAATTGCAAAACCAGGCAGGATTACCTAAAGAGAACCACTCATGGTTCTCATGCAGAAGAACATCAAATTCAGTGGATGCCACAGGAAAAAAAAATCAGCAGAGGAAACAGGAAACTCAGTCAAAATGCAGGAGTTGTGTGAAAAAATACCATGACATCCCCAATGACCACAGACAATCAGACCTGTCCATTACATCTTCTAAACGACCCCAAGATGCTGCATCCCCCTGGGTACCAACTCAGCGTTGACCCGGGGGGCAGCGTGCCATGTGCTCAATCATCTTCCACAGGCCGTGTTCCTGGAGGCCCTCCAGCCAAACACGCCTTTTCATCCAAGGCTTCCTAGCCTGTGAAACCCAATGAAATTGTAGTCTGAGAAAGACGACAGAATGACATGAAGGTTTCTCTAATGCAGAACCAGAGTTAGAGCAGCGCATTTTTTTTTCTGTACACACATACACAAAAAGACTGTTACAAGCTAGGTATTTACTATAGCATCTACCATCATTAATTTAGTGTATTGTAACATTACACTTAGAATAGGAAACACTAGAGAAGCAAAACTTATTTTACTACTATCTCCTTTTTATGTATG
Organism: Nothoprocta perdicaria; assembly: GCF_003342845.1. Lineage (NCBI taxonomy): Eukaryota > Metazoa > Chordata > Aves > Tinamiformes > Tinamidae > Nothoprocta > Nothoprocta perdicaria. The sequence goes on along the minus strand of NW_020455854.1, from coordinate 2,766,380 downwards.
CCCAGTTAATGCCCTATTTACATACACATCTCCCACTAATATCAACCAAAGTCATGCATAAGAACACTGGCAAAATTTGAACAAGTTTCATTTTTTTTTGTATGCACACAGATTTTATGCGCATTTATATGCAAAAGATGATTTCACGATTTCCTAAATGATGAGAAAACCCACTTAAAATCTTTTATAATAGGTACACTGTTTGAAACAATATTCAAAGCCAGTTTGAAAAATTGCCACCTGTTACTCCTATTATAATTTTAACACATCGTTGTCATAGATCCATCCATCCTGAAAGAAGCAATTTACTACTTCTGTTTCTATTTTAAAGCATGTTTCATGCCATGGAAACCCAAACCTACCAGCACTCCAAAACTCGAACAAGCTCACACAAAACCCAATACATTTATGCAACAATTATGCACAAGGATAGACAGCTTCCATGGTGAAAATTTTTAACGAACTCATTGATCCATAAAGAGGAAAACCATATTTTGCAGAGGAGATTCAAAATAATTTTGGAAAGTACCTTATTACCAGATTATTTTATATCGTGCTGATTAAATCATCCTGTGTTTAAGCACTGCCTACTTCTCATTCATCCTGTATGTCTTCCCCTGTTTCATAACATTAAAATAATGTATTAGTAATCATTATGCACAGAATCTAATCACCATCCATATCCAACGTATATCCTAATGGAGCCTGCTTTACACTGTTATATCAAACAATATTTAAAAATATCTTCACTAGGAAATGCATTTGTACACAAATCGCCATCCTCACTGCCAAAAGGTCACCTGTGAAATTACACTTGAAGTAGTTAACTGTAACATGCAAAGAAGTATTTTTTTAGCAATGTCAGAGAAATAAAATTCACAGTAAAATATTTTAGCTTTAATTAAAATGTACATTCTCTTCAGCTTAGACGTGTCTGCTGGCATAGCATATAGAAAATTCTGTAAGGCTATAATCACTAATATCCTGCATCACCTCAAGGTCAGTTTAAAACACTGTCATTTTGGCTTTTATATTCATTTGGAAAGTCTCTGAAAGATCAAACGAGACTCAGGAAACATTTACTAAAGCCTATAGATTCTACTAATTAAGATATCAAGTCTACTGACTTACTATTTAAGAGCACTTTAACGTGCACAAAATTGCAAGCCTGTAATCAAGAAGATGACTGAAATCTTGCTCAGTTTGAAGAAGGATACTGCCTTGGTTTTTAACTGAGCCCAAACCACTCTTGACACTGCAATAAAGGATTCAAGAGAAGTTTCACATAACTTGCTTATTTTGATCGTTATTCTTTATATCTTTAATGTGGTTTGGGTTGCACAAGATGCTATGTGAGCTCTAGCTTCAATCTGTGAAACTCTCAGCCAGAAAGAAAATGAGATGCACAGAATAAACCCAAGTGTACGTCTAGGCTTTGTGTCGATTAAGTCCTTCACAGGGGAAGCAAGTCAGTTCAGATAGCAATTCTGCAAATAAAGAAATCCTCTACAGTTTTCAGTTTCATATTTCAAAGCTGTAATGTGCCTTTTTAAGGCCATATACAGCTTCCTTCAGCAGCTCGTCTACATTAATCACAGTAGTGTCCTTTTGCACATAACCAGTCAGCAGCTTTGTTTTAAAGACACATAATTCAACTTACTTCAAGTGAACCTAAAGTTAAATAGAGTTACACCATTGACATGGAGCTATTAAAGTTCTATTTCATAATTAAGACATATATTATGCAAACTACAACTCCCAAAGAGATGCACACAGCTGGACCTTCGTAATATTACAGAGCTCTTCTCAAATCAGTGGGGTTCTGCCTGAGTTTGCTCTGTATATCTATCTACAGTGTGTTAAGAAGTCTGATGCTAATGAGACACAGCATAACAAATTTAAGATCTAGCTCTCTTATTAATCTGTGCAAGTATTTGTTTGCGAATATGTACAAGTTCAACTAATAAGTGGCATTTTAACTGTTAAGGCTACACTGAACACTGCAGATGCATAGTGAATACACTTCTTGTAAATGTCTATTTGTAATGCTTGGTTCTCCCTTGAAAGTCAGTATCAACAGCTTTCAACATTAAAATTTAGAAAAAAGTTCCAAACAAAAAACCCCCCAAAAACAAAGTCGAAAATAAGGAAATTAAGTCTTTATGCTCAGTGTGAGAGCTTCTTAAACAAAGAATGTATATTCCTTTGAAAGACAGGAAACCGGAGGCAAACAAAAGATCTCTAACAAAAAAAAGAACTAAGTACACTAAACTGGCAAAATACAAAAGGTTACTAAAACTGAACAGCTACCCTTCAGATAATGGAAATTCATTCCAAAATGGAACCAGAAGGGAGAAAGAGTATGACAGGTACAATGCAAGTTGGATATTAGGAAGGCTAAGAGGAAATAAAAAGAGCAGATAGCTAGGGAGACAAAAACAAATAACAATAAAACCTCTTAGTATATCAGAAGCAGCAAATTTGCAAGGGAATCACTGGATTTGCTGGAGTGAGATTTGAAAGAGCATTTGAAGGATAATAAGGACATTGCAGGCAATCCACATGATTTCTTTTCATCAGCCTTTGCTTGCGGGATGTTGGAGAAATGCGTACCCGACTTTTCCGACAAAGAGAAACTTCAAACTGAAAAATCAAAAGGGGATCAGAGATCAGAGTAGTAAACTGACAGCCCTGTCATTAGGGGTGAGCTCCTGCCCCACTCTCATCAACATTTTACCGATGATCTTAGCATGGACAGTCTTCTACTTCAGAACCGGATGGTATAAAGGCCAACAGGCTGCTGATAGGAAAAGGCAGAGCTGGGCATTGCCGTGAACTGTTCAACACGCAACAGTGCTTGGAAGAGCAAGTTATATAGCAGGATATAAAAAATGAGACAGGGACAATGGAGACAATTATTCTGTTAATCAATATACGATGTCTTGTGGAGTATCTGTTCAGTTTAGAGCTCTCTTTCCAGACGGAGGGCAGTGAGTTGCAATAATGGTTGGCAAAATCGATCATGGCACAAAAACTTAGAAACCTGTGATGATGAGGAATTTAACAAGGAGCTGAATAGAGGGATGCTGTAGAGCTGCATATAGCCCTAAGTGATGCAGGTAAATAGGATGCTTTCACACTTAACCTTTCCCACATTACTGGAAGAGAGGGTCGCTCAGTGCAATAGAAAGACACCACTTCTGAAATTAAAAGACTGATGGAATGGATTGCATAAACCCCAGACCTGGGCAACTCACACTAGGGACACAGAGCTGCTTTACTGGGGAGGAGGTGGGAGCGTCACCGATTACATCCCCAGTTTGTGACAATGGCAGGGAATACTTTTTGCTGCTGTTTTTCTTTTAAGTGTGTCTATTTGAATGTGTCGGGGCACAAAATTCATATGGGCTTCACATATAATCATAGATCCGTGATGACCTTGCTATGGGAATAATAAAAAGACTTGTATGTTTTTTTTCTTGACTATCCATTACAAGGCCTTCATTCTTTTTGAAAGGGATCTCTTGCTAACATGAAAAAGAAGTTACCTGCCCTTCTACACTCTTAAATCCTAAACCTCTAGATATAAAAAACCTTCTCTCTCTCTCTCTATATATATATATATACATATATATCTATATATATCTATATATATTGTTTTTCTTTCTTGTTCATATCCATACAAAGATGTTAGTGACAGGGCAAGATGCATACAAATCTTTAGAACAACTCATTCAAAAATAAATGCTTTTCATTCTCCCCAGCACATAAAGATGAGCACTCCCATGAGCCTTTAAAGGAAGAAATTCCTTATTCAAGGAGGAAAAGATGCCTTGGAAACCTTCAGCTGCTGAAGAAGAGGAGAGTCATTTCATAATAGGCAGCATTTCCCTAAAGACTCTTCCACTCTGAGTCTTCCAGATCCAAACTTTTCCTTCGTTTTTTTTTTTTTTTGCCCTAATGAACGAAACCTTTCAAGTAGGACAGGTGACAGGGAATAAAGAGGGCAAAATGAGGTACAGAGCATGACTGCAGCAAGGATAATGAGGACAAGTAGGGCTGCTCCAAATGTCTGCTCAGTTGCAGTGGGCTGTCTAATCTGTGCTGGATCCTTCAACACTTCATGCAGGTGGTTGATGGTTCCAAAATCTGCCAACCATCTGTATTGGATACCCCGGGTCCTGATCTAGAATTCAGATAGAAGCACTAAACTATCACAGTATGAAATCTGTGCCTTAAATTCCAAGGTAAGGACTCACATCCAAGGAGTCTCCTCCACAATTCATGACTACCTAATTCAAGTAGAGGAAAAGTCTACCAATTCTGTCCTCAGCAGAACAATTTTAAGGAATGTTTTCAACATATGAGTGCATCAGCAATTGCAATTCCATCTCAGGAAGTTGTAAGGACAACTTAAAGGCAAATTTGATGCTGAGAAGTGATACTGAACATCAATGTTGGCCATCTCTGTAACTTCAAATTCAATTCAAAACCATACTCCTTTGCACAAACATTTTCAGGATTCTATATTCTTTCACAAACATGTTGGGGAAATATCTAAGTCTCTTTATTACTTGCAGATCACTATTTTGAGTAATTGCCATTCATAGTTTGCTATCTCCAGTGACTAATTTCTCCCCCGTGGCTCACCACTGTCCAGTCCTACACACAGCTTTCTTAACAGCTGCACGAACAAATTCCCTGGAGATTCCAGTACCGAAGGCCCGCTCTTCGCAATCCATTATCACATAGCTGTGCAACTTCAATACAGTATCATTCAACTAAGAATTTTGTTAAAAAAAAAATCCACTCATTTCTGAAAAATAGAGAGGTCATGAAAAATAACAAAATAAATGCCTGCTTTTCTTTCAAATAAGTGTTAACAAACACTGTTCTCCCATGTTCTGCCAGACCAGAAGTAGTCAAACATTATTATATGATTCATAGGCTTCCCATTAATCATTTTGTCAGTCTGATACTGTAGGAGAGGAATTTGGAAAGCACAGATTCTACCAAGCTCCCACAGTTTGTGCGAGGCTCCGAAAGCAGAAAAATAGAATTATCCAAGTTCAAAGAAAAACCTGGACGGGCTTTCAACCTTCAAACGGAGAGCAGAAATGAAGTGTAGAACTACTAAGTGCAACACAAAAATACTTGTTATCCACACGTATATAAGCAAGACGCGATGCACAGCTTTAAAACCGGCCGAAAGGTGGACTTACTGTGGCTGTGCCGGAGACGGTCTGTGCATTTGTGTCGGCGGCGCTCTGCTCCGAGTGCGTCTGGGCAGGCGGGTACATGTTTAACGTGTGCTCGGGAACAGTGCTCTGGCCGGGGTAGTCGGGCGCGGGGTGCGGGTGCGGGGCCGGGTACTCCGCGGGGATGCCGTTCTGAGGAGGAGCGAACTGCGCCGAGGCGTAAGGCTGCGCCATGGTGTCAGGAGGTGCGGGAGCTTCCTGATTACCCTGCGCGGAGCAAAGCAGGGCGAGGGGCAGAAGAAACGAGAAAACGGAGTGAGATCAAATGATTTAGAAAGCCACGGTAATATCCTGCAAGATTCTTGGCCTGGAAAGGGCACACGGTTTCCTTCTGCAGGGGAAAGTTTCCTATCTGAATTAAATCCCAGTTTTCCTAACCCTATTCAATCATATTACAATGAGACAAGTGAAAGTGCTGTTCCTTGGATAAGTGTAGACTATTTTTCAACTCTAAAAGGCCAGAGAGATCTGTTTGTACTAATGCCTCAACTCCAACACAGAAGAGGACTCAACTTACTCCAAAAGTTACTGAGAGCAACTGTCATTACAGGTATTATAGGTACCTGTTATATTATAGTCTATGGTCAGTTATGATTTGCTGTCTTCAGAATAAACATTCATCCCCCACACAACAGAACTTAAGCATATACTGTTCACATATATCAAAATATTTACAAAGTGATGCTTTGTCAGCTACTCAGAACTATCTGCAATAGACAGTGCTGAGCAATTGCATTGCACAAATACAAAACAATGAGACTCAAGTTTGCAATCACAATACTAAATATTTGAATCTAAAAATACATCGATTTAAACCCTTAACCTAACATAAAAGAAAATTTCTACACTGTAAGAGGTCAAAATAAATACATTTAAAATCTTCCAACTTTGGAACACAATGCAGTGAATCTGTATAATTAAAAAACAACTGCCCTCATCGCTCTGAAGTTTGATCTCTTTCATGTTTGACAGTAAGAAGTCAAATGCATTAATGTATCAATTACATGTGTCTTATTAAATGCTATAGTCATACCAAATAATGATAATGGAGGGAAAACACAGACAAAACTTTTAGCATATATTTAAAAGATGCTCAAAGCAGAGTGCTGTATTAGAGGCCACCACACAGGGCACCACAGAGGCTATAAAGAATTCTACACTGAGACAGACTAACTGGCTTGCAAGGTAAAGCTATTCTTATAAATATCAAGTAATGTCAAAATAAGTAAATCAGTAAAAATGAAAGAAGTTTTTCATATATGTTATCATTCTCCCATCACAGCATGTACAAGTACTTGCAAAGGAAAAAATGGGAGCATCTTGTTTCTTGGCCCTCATGAGTTCTTGATTTCTTGATTTCGTAAATTCAAATTAGACTGAGAGAAAAAAAAAAGTCATTCTTCTGCATTTCATACTTCAAGGCTTTTCCAAACACTTTCAACTGATTCAGACATCAGTGATCTGATTTGAATTAGGTCTAAATTCAGGAGCTTTCAAAAATTTGAAAACCACTGCACATGAAAAAGCCTTGAGTATATGGCAGGATTAGAAATGAAAATTACATTTTCCATTGAAAAGGCTTTGTGCCCTAGAAAATTAAGTATTATAGTGGGAAACTAAAGCCTTCCAATTTTAATCCCATCTTTGCTGCCATTTTAGTGTATGACCCTGAGCAAGTACTTTTACAGTGTTTCATTCAACCATGTTTAAAATGAAAACAGTGTCATTTACCTACCATGATTTACTGCACAGGGTTAAGCCAGGAAGCTCCATTTATACGAATCGAATACGAAATTTATACGAATACGAAAGGTATTGTTGTACTGAAATATGCTACAATTTAGATTTCCACAGAGGTTAAAAATCCTCGTAATTTCCATTTAGTAAGGGTAAACCTACACCTTCTTGGGCTAAAATGTTAAGGTCCATTTCTTTTTTTTTTCCACACTTAATATTTTCTCACTGTTAAAAACAAATCCCTGACATGAAATAGCAAGCAGCAGGAAAAGATTTATCAGATTTTAAATGAGTGCCTCAAAAACATTTTGGGAGGAGGAGGCGTTGATTTTTTTTTCCATGTTTTAAGACGTCCTTCAATAAGCAACTTGAAGGAGAACGCCTTGCAGTCCGGCCTATAGACTCAGGTTTACTGGGCTGGCTTTGAAGCCCAGGAGCTGGTTACCTCTGGTCCATAACCGAGCCCTTCACGTCAGATCTAACCACGGCACTAGGGTCTGCAGATGCTAAAAAAGCACAATAATGGCAAGAAGGGACCAGGCAGTAATGTCCAGGTGCATTTCAGCTAACGGCTTTTATACCACCTCGAGTCGCAAAAACAGATGTTGCCGAGACCCCCACTGTTTCTCATTAACATTGACAGCAGTTCCAGGAGACCCTAATTAATATTCGAAGCAGTCACACTTAGTGCTAATTACAGCTAATATTTAATTAAGAACATTGAGCTGTTATATGATTTCTTACCAGCAACTTGCAATGCTTCACTTTTTTAGGATTATCGGGAAAGAGCAGGGAGCGCTGGAAGCTCCGGCCCCTCCGCGCTGCCCAGGGCCCTCTGCCTCCCTGCCCCGATGCACCAAGCGAGGGCTGGGTCCCCTATTATAGAGTCCCCGTTTTAATGCAAGAAACGGTGAAGAAGCAGTATTTTTATATAACTTCTACATACTCAAAAGTTTGCAGGCTTGCCATATTAAAATATATATACATATATATATATATATAGGAAAGAGGCATGTAAGGTTACGCATTTACTAAATTATCTGTTAAAAAAAGAAAGGAAAAAGAGCTAAAGGTGTTACACTTGCATACTCTGCTTTTGTCAAAGTTTGAAATGACAGTAATAATAAACTTGAGCTATTTGTCTCTCAAATGCAGCAGACTAATGCAGCCTTCTTTAGGTTTAAAAGTAACGTGAATTCTTTATGTATACGACCCCAATAGACATGGCATTACAATACAGCATAAAAGCGCCTATGTCTACACATGTTCTTTACTACTAAGATGTGTCTCACACCAACAGTTTAAAAAATATGATCTGGGATTCGAAACAATGCAGTTTAAGCTAATAGATATTTGCACATACTTGTGGTTGACGAAAATTCCAGGCTACGCAAAACTCAGCTGCAACTGAATGGATCTTAACGAACCAGAAATTCCTTAGGTATGGCCATCTAAAATGACACATTATTGTGCCCTTTAAAACAAAGGGAATTAAAATGGGGGGGGGAGGGGGGGGGGGAAAAGAAAGAACTAATAGGCCTAAGGCATTAAGCTGAGAACATGAAATTGCCCTGAACGCAAGAGGAAACATTGATCCTAAATCAGCCTTCGAACTCAGGTACGAGAGTAATCCTGAAGGGCAGTTAACGGTGCACAGAGATGGTTTGGTACAATGTGGGCATGCGAGACTACACAGATGTTGTCATTCCAGACTCTGATCCAAGGAGCTTTACTTTAAGTTTAAATGACCCCCTTAATGCTCACTTCTGTGCATGGTTTTTAATAAAGTAGTTGTTGGCAACGGAAAGAAGAACAAAGGATGGCAGACAGTCAGGCTCTGCTAAATGTTTTGGCCTGAGATTTAATGAAAACCACATTTCAACTGAAAAATATGCTTTACGTGGCAGTGTATAAAATCAACTTTATTGCTTTCTGCCTAAATGTTGAACTGCACAGAGCAAAACTAGAGAGCCTTCTGACAACGTAGGTAAGTGAAACTGTTCCTATTCTGTATATACTACTCCATTTGAAGAAAAGCTTAGGGATTTAAAAACGCTCCCAGGATCTCAGATCTCAACATGCCTTTTCAGCATCTTCTGTTCTGAAAGGATTTCATAATTAAAAAATGCATGAAAAGTGTCAAAATGCAATAAAGCAAGCTTGTTATGTTTGTACACAAAAGACAGCACAGAAAATATTACTTAGGCGGCGTTCCATTTTCAAAACATATTTGCAGCATAAAACTGTATTTATGCAGTGAAAACCTTTCTGGCTGCCTACATTTTAAAGTCTAAGTAACAGTTTATTGTTTGTTTTACTCTATTTCAGTTTGGTGTGTTTTGTTTCTTTGGCAAGACATATTTCACATTTAGAGAAAGCCTCTCTAGTACTATAGTTAAATGAGCCAAACTGCATCATATCCTCAGGGCATGGAAACAAAGAAGAAAAATGCAGCATTACTCTGTAAACCTGCTGGTTATAAGAACGGTTCAGTTAGATACATCAAGCACAGCAGAGACACGTAATCGCTGCTGCAGTTCTCCCTATTTCAGAATGACTTAAGCAACAAAACATGGATTTGAAGAGTCTTGCATGCACTGGTGCCGCGGGATATAAGAAATGCCCCGGCTTGACTCAAAATGAGCGTTTCAAGTGAAAATAAAAGTGCAAATACCTGCTGTACCATCCTGCTCCCTTTATCCTCCATAAACTTGGCAGCTGCTCTAGTCCCAGGCCATACAGCATCTGCCCAAAGCAAGCACCAACTATGGACGCGGGTGTGCGAGCGTGGTACAGCGGGTCTGAGAGGGGACGATAGGGGTGTTGAAGGAGGGGGAGCTAATGCGGGGCTTACTGACCTCCCTCTCAGCATCCGACGGCTCCCAAAACCTAATCCAGATGGGACTCCTTCAGCTTGCGGGGCCTCGGCCCATCAATCACAGCAGGCCACTCCTCTGTCTCGTGCTCCCAGCCATGGAGCGCAACGCTGAGCAGATGATTACACACACAAGGAGAAAAAACACAGCTTGACTACATTAATAGCTGTTTAGAAAACATTCGGAATGCTACTATGCAAGTTGCTGCAAGCTGAATGTTTCCCTTTTAAAATTAAGATGCTGCATTCGAAGTTGTAAAAGCCCCTGAACTTCCAGGGCTTTGACTTCTGCAGAGCCCAACCTCACATGTGTGTGTTTCTACGCGATTAATTCTTCCTGCATGTGGCAAATTTAACAGCAAGATGACTTCTATTTTAAAGCTACTGAACTCCATAAGTAACCCGTGTATGCTGCAATAGCCTGTTTTGGATTAAATGCGCTTTACTCTTCCTTGCAACTCAAATACTGTTTCCTTTTTTCTTTCAGTTCATGATAACCCACTTGCTTACCAGGGGAAGTATTTCACAAATGCTGCCAAGGGTTGGTTCTGTGAGGCACTTTAAGCAAGTTCATGCTTCACTGTCAGAAGAACTTGCCTATGTACTCCGGAGGTGGTTTAAAAATGATTTAAGCTCCTAATTAAATTACGTAATAAAGAAAAAAAAGCTGTAAAGATGCAGACAGCCCCAAAGAATACACCTTTACTGGCACCATGTCTCAGATTGCCTACAAGTGCAAGAATTCGGCAACAAGGCAGGGGAAACTTGTACCAGGGGAATTCTTCCTCACAAATATCTACTGCCAAAGGGTGAACAGGACAGCTGATAAACAGCCATCACTTCATATCCCAACTGAAATACCATGGATTTCTTTAAAGGGGCAGTGTGATTCTTACAGATTTGTTGCTGGCACTCTGCAATTAATGATAATAAAAACAGCCACTTCATATTTTTCAGAAGGAATCAGGCATCCAACCACACTGGACCAATAATCACAACTGACTGATTCTGCAAGCTTTCTCTGTTGTAGCTTAATTATCTGACCGGGCCACTTGACTCACATCATTTGCTTCTGCAATCATACAAAATGAATTCTCCAGCCACCTCTCTCCATTCCTTTTTTTTTTTTTTTCCTCTCTTTTTTTTTCTCTTTTTTTTTTTTTTTGAAATTTTTTTTGGTGTGTGGAAGTTCCAGTACAGAGAGGGAGACAGATTCAGATTTCATTTAAATAAATATCCTTCCAAAAGAAGGGTATTCTCAACAGTAAGAATGTTAATGGAAAATACGTTTTCCACAGTACTAGTAAGCACAAGAGATTTTCTTCACTATCTGAAAAGCATCAACAGGAGCATCTCTTTATTCCTGTTACAGAGTACATTTTCTTATCATCTTCTTCATGCTTAACATATTGTGTTCCAGTAAAAGTCTACTTTCTTGCTATTCATCTGGAAATGAAGTCTCTGTTTTGTGTCAACATATGGAACAGACCTTGGCCAATTAAGTATCTCTGAATACTTAAGAGCGCAAGTTAAATACTGTTACTTACATTTTACAAAGGCAAACCACTTGCGAAAGACTAAATCCAAGTCTGGATCCCTGCCTGTATTCAGGACCACATGGGATTACGGATGCACAGACAAATATGAAGAATGAATTCCCTCTGGCACCCTTCCTCTTTCCAAATGATGCTGCTGAACCATTCTGCTGCCCTTGTGACATGATGATTTATATACATCAGCTTTTCTTTACCTACATCACTGTACCTTTTTTTGCCATTTTCAACAGCCCAAACAGACACGATTCTGTCGCATCAATTTGTTTTCACTTTCCTACCCACTACTTCTGAAATCTTTCTTTCTTTTACTTAAATGTCCTGCCTGTGCTCCACTTTCTCCCTCTCCAACCACTAGATATATTATGCAGGTCCTTTAAATCACAGCTCAACTTTCTGCCCAATCAGTCAATAAAATCTGAAAAAACCCTGCAACTTCCCTCACCAGTTCCCCGCTCCTCACTTTTTCTCCCCGTTTTCAGAAACCTGAGGGAAAAAAAAAAGGCTTGAAAAAAGCCAAGAAAAGACATGTAGCGGGGGAACCAGGAGTTCTCAGCAGACAGTAACCAAAGCTTCCTTATCTAAGTGTCATTTTCACGACGAGAAGCAGAATTGCAGTCAGGCAGCCCCATTTTCTTATCATTTCTCTCCTAGGGAAGCGGTTGCACAACCTCCCCCTTTTCTTTTATTGACTGAACATAGGAGACTTCTGAAGCTGGATCAGTTCCCAAATCAGTTCACAAGGAATTGTGACACCCAAAGTGAAAGGTCCATGCACTGAAGCACGGAGGCAGAAATAAGCAATAGGAAATGAGGAAGAGAGTAAAGCAGTAGAACTACAGTAAGCTGTATTGATATAAAAGTTTCTGACCTGAGGAGCTATACTTTATCCTTATAAAGTGCACTTTAATCTTGTGTCTTAAATTTGTAGTACTTAAGGCAACACCAACCAAGTGGTAAATGACAGGCCCCTTATAAAAAATGGTGAAAACATCACCCTGTTTCCATCCTTTGGCCAACAGAGAGCTCAAAGCTACTACAAGAGATGTTGTCCAAGAAAGAAACTTGCAGCACAGCCAGAGCCTGCAGGTCCCTGAAGCAATCCGAAACTGGGAAACCTTGGGCCATCTTTTAGAACTATAGACAAAAATACAACTCATAGCTCAAACACGGGCCACAGCAGAGATGTGTTACTAGATCTGCTTTGTGAGGGTGCATTGATCCTCCTGAAAAAACATAAATCCTAGCCCAGGTGAAGGCCATGCTTATGTAGCAAGGTTCTAGTCCTGGTATAAGTCTGCATCATACTATGTAGTCCTCCCATATGCCCATCAGACTATTATCACTTTGTAACTTATATATAAGCGTAAGAGTTTCTTGGACAAAAAGCTTCTCCAAATGCTACCAATAAATCAAGGACTGAATATGCAAAAAGATTAGAATCTGAAAAGGGAAAACTGAGTGGGTGACTCTTTCCTGGAATTTCTGGAAATCTGAGAAATTCTCGCAACAAGGCTGAAACAATTCATTTAGGATTTTGCTCTAGGTAGAATTCAATATCTCAATTTAAACTCACTCACAAAAATATTAAATTTCTCAGGGGGTTCGGCCTGGATACAGCTGCATTTTTAAGGCATCTAAATCAGTCAATTTAACCTAGCTGAGGTTAATAACACAAAATTGTTTTGCAGATGCTGCCTCACCTACATTATAATAATAGGCCTGGCTTTTTGGAAGTTGGCTGGCTAATGGGTGTACCACAAAATATATCAGTGTATTTGCCAACACGCTTAACTACCACAATTCAAAACGAAGGTAGTGCCCTACATCATATGCCCACATACATCTTTTTAGGACATTTGTTCTAGAGAAACCATATCAGATCCATGTGTACCTAATTAGTTCTTGCTCACGTATGAAAAAACGGCTTTTAGTTAAAAATCACGAGGCAGAAAGAGTGATGTGTTACACAGAGAGATAATAAAAACTACTGCAATAAGAACCAAGAACCTGGGACTGTAAATAGGGGAGTTTCCCTGAGCAGCCAAGTAGACTTTGGCTGCTTCACCAAAGCTCTGCTGAGGTTGCTGCTTCAAAGGTCTGTAGGGAAGAGTGCCAAGTTCTGCACCAGGAGCTCAGCAACCCTGCTGAAAAGGACCTGAGGACACTGGATTGGTTACGAATCGAAGGTGTGCTCTCATCAAACAGCAGCCAAGAATACGCTAGCCTTCATAAGAAGAAATATGGTCAAGGTAAATTGCTAGCGCTCTATCTATCTGGCATAGCACAGAGACTATTGCCATTTCTGGCACCCTTCGGTTCAAAAGGGATGCAGAAAAACTCATGAGGCTATGAAAACAGTCAACAGTCAAAAGCACATGCCCTGAAGAGAGAAGCTGAAGGAGGCTGGTGGCTTATTTCATTTAGCAAAACCTATTAGTACTGCTGAGAACTTCAGGTTGGACTGGATGAACTCTGGCTGCCCCTTCAATATTTCTGTGTCTCTTCAGTTCTATGAAATAATTTCATTAGCATGACTAAGGAGGCTGCAAACCAGTTGCAAGAAAACAAATCAGAAATTCTTTGGCTAATTAATGTATTATCGAACAATAATTTGGGGAATAATCTTCACTGAATATTCACTGAACCCTGTCGAATTTGCTTTGTATATATAAAGGTGTTAAAATACAGATATGCAGTCTATATTAAGCAGGAAGTGCCTGGTTATTTGCCCTAGGAAAGAGACTGTCCATAGACAACCAGGCTTCTAAACTGCAACTGAAATTCAATGATCTCCCTTTCTTTTTGCCTTTCCCTAAGGAAAGATCATCTGTTCTCCGTTGTTCACAGAGATCACACACAACAACATTACAATGTATTTACAAAGCACAAGTATTCTGCACCGTACCTAGAACTTTCAGCCAAGCAGATTTTTGTTTAAATATGACTCCAATATTTTTACCTAAGAAAGGTTTTCTATATGAAAGAATGCTTATGAATTCCATTTAGGCATATATCATAATTACCAGTTCCAAGAGGTGAGAATCATGATCTACAATTTTATAAACTTTTGATGAAAACTAAACAGAAGTTTTTTCTGTGGAGTTCCATATAGATTTATAGCCTAAGAAATTCACCATTTCACTGTTTCCCATCTTTAAATTACGCAGAAAGAGTAAAAATATTATGAATCTAGGAATTGGCTGTTAGCACTGCTTTCAGACAATGTCCATTTCCCCTTTTTTGTTTAATATTTCCCTACCATTTATGGGGAACATAAATGACCTGAGCTGTGAGGACCAGCTACCACGCAGTGCCATCTTGTTAATACCAGCTGAGGCAGCATTCATATTTTGGCACTGCAGTGAAATTATGGAACATCATATCTGATGTTATTTACCGCAAAGATTAAAATGCCTATCAAAATATCATTGGGCACGAGGAACAGAGAGATTGGCGTTCTGCCCTGCTACACTTTGCTATGCTTGTTTACCACTGCCATCATTTGTGTACCTCCGTTAATGTTGATGTTAAGATGCTGTTACAGAATTAAGCAGTAACTATTTACTTCAGCAATGCTTGCTGTCGGCAAATTAAACTACAATATTAAAGTACGGTAAATCTCAGCAACGAGATGAAAATGGCAAAGTTGTCTATGCAACACAAAATTTCTATTTCTAAACACACAACTAGCTGAAAATAAAGACCAATCTATTAATAGAGTGCATAGTGAATCTGTAGTTACAAAGAAACAAAAAAAAAGTCCTTTAATGGCCTCTGTGTGACTGGAAAGACTTTCCCTGACCATACTCATTGGTAAGTCCTATATTGCTAAATCTCTAGAATGCCTCTCTTCCCATGGAAGGAATGGTTGATCTATCACTGTATTTTAGTTTCCACATCTGTGGGGAACAGTGACTAAATCTGCCCTGGAACCTGAAGTACATTTCTTCCAGCACATCTTCTCTAGAGCTTGCTTTATTTAGCTAGCCCCTCTTGACAAGGCTGAACATACATAAAATAAAATCACAACAGGAAATCTTGCTGCAAAGCTGGCCCTTGCAACCCGCTAAAAGTGTCTGACATTGGTAAGCACTGCTGTCAATAATGTTTTATTTTAAAATAATACCGATCGTAGACCGGACACAAATGATCTTCTCGTCAGTTTACTGTTTGTTTCTGGGGCTCTGTGGAGGGGAAGGAGACTTAATGGAAAGAAATATTTTTCCAAAACTGAGATAGCATTGATAAAAACTTCAGCATATTTACCAGAAGCATATGGCTAATTTACAGCAACAGCATCCAAAACCATTTGTGTTTATATCGTGCAGCAGCATTTATAAAAGCAACAGCATCCAAGCCCCAGAATTAGCAAAACTAAGCATCTGCATAGGCTATTTTGAGAAAGAAGAGTTATAGCTTTAAAATTGCTTTTAATCCACATGAAATGAACTGGCTATCTTTTACACTGGAATAGTTATTTAAGATGAAATAAGCTATCTGAAAATATTGAAACAGTTCAGTATTTGCTGAGTGTGCACCCAGTGAGATGGAGAACACAGCAAATGTGTTAGTATTCAGGCAGCTTCTAGCTGCAAAAGAAATTCAGATTAGATATTGCTACACAGAAATTTATAGCTAGTAGGTATTCAGTCAGAAAAGTGGTTTTTCTTTTAAATATTACAATCACATGGCATAGTAC
Source organism: Nothoprocta perdicaria (assembly GCF_003342845.1). NCBI lineage: Eukaryota > Metazoa > Chordata > Aves > Tinamiformes > Tinamidae > Nothoprocta > Nothoprocta perdicaria. The sequence continues at coordinate 2,750,255 of NW_020455854.1, read as the reverse complement.
ATCACTTGTGTCAAGTTATATTTAATCATATCAGCATACTTAAAGGAAAAAAACTGAACATCTACTCATATACCCATGCCAGGAGGGATTATAGGAGGCTTTAAGAAGCCTTTTCCTTTTATTTAATATTCGGATATCTGTATAGAACAATTTTGATATGCAATATACCCACAAACTAATCTATTCCATTGTCTTTTTAATGCACACCTAGTATGCCTGAACTCAGTTCGAGTATAACGTGCAGTGTCAATTACTTACGTTTTTCTGAAGTCTGCTTCTGCAAGACATTTTCCTTGAAGCAGAAATGCATACAATGAATGATGCTAATTTTGGGGGGGAGTAAAGCGACATCAGCTGTTTTCTCCTATTTAGGAGCACATGCAAAAAAAGAAATAATACTTTTTGAGCTCACTAATGCCTACTAATTTTTGTCAGAAGAATCAGGTATGTGAGGGGCTGTATTTCAGAATCGACAAGGTGCTTGAGCAACACAACACAGAGGGGCAGAATAAGGGTTTATTGAAACGTGCTTTCTCCCCACACATCTAAAAGCTCATTTGAAACACAGCAACAAAAAAAAAAAAATCACTATTAAATCCATCAGAAATGAATTAAATGTATTGTGGAGACAGCTAACAAATCTGCTTACAATTTTGGCAATTGCAATGGAGATTTCTATAAAATCCTTCAGACAATATACATCTTCTCAGCCCAATTCTAAAGAAAAAGGAGGACTCCTACTTCCTTATCACCCCCTCTCCACCGCCCAAAGAGTGAAATTCATCTTATCTAGCTTTAGCTATTTTAAGATTTGGTCACTTTAATCATCTAGACTTTCTTTATAATCCATACAGTGCGAGCAGCATCCATCTTAGGTACCTATGTTAGGATGGTATGAATTATCCTCTGGAAAGCTCACTGCTTGCTTTCTCCCCGGTCATGTCATGCCGAATGAGACAAATCCCTCCCGATAAGTCCAAGCTAAGAATATCCTGACTCCTATATTCAAGTCAGGTTTTCCCAACACTGTGCCTCAGCTTTTGGCTGCCATGGAATAATAGCAATAAGAGCAAAAAAAGTAGAGACGTGAATTTTATTCTACTTATTGAAACTGTTCGGTGATCTATTTATCTATCTAGCATGCACTCTGGCAGCCTCAATCTACCACAAAACACAAAACGGCTGTATGAAGGGAATTTAGACTCCAAAATACGGGCCTAAGATGTGGAATTCTACCTCTGCAAACATATTAAGTTTGTTCTGCCAAGCCTTTCACTCCCATTTTTTTTTTTAGTTCTCCTTTCCTTTCAAACCGAAAGGGCCTCCCTCACACTGTTTCTTCATCATTTTCTTTACTTCCTCCTATAGCCAACTGCAAAAATCTGATTCTCCCCCCTTTTTATTTATTGTGACAATTCCAAGCACAGCAGATACCAAATGCTGTTCTGTTTGGCACAGACGCTACAGGAATGATACCTAAGTATATAACATGAAATAGGAAAATTCTGGGCAATTCTGAGCAGGAATCGGAGGCTACCACACAGCACAGCTTAGAGAAGTCCCTCCTATAGTCCAGATGCAACTGTAGCTATTTGTTTTAACTTGTTTTAAAATTTGACACAAGCATGTTCTTCCCATGCGTTGGCTTTCATGAAGTGGTAAATATAGCAACCACCTGGTACAAGGACCAGCTTGACTGCTCTTCACTTGTCTGCAAGCAGCAGCAAACAGGTCCAACGCTTCAAGTGCAATTCACAAAAGATACCTCTTATTTATTCAGTGCCTGCAGTTTTAAAGAACAAAAAAACAAACAAATAAAAAAAATCAAAAACCAACACGCTTTAAATGGGCACAGGAGGAAAAAGTGGATTTGAATCCTCCAATAAAGAGGTCTTCAGTGACTAATGGCACTAATTAACAAAGGCAACACACTCCAAATTCAATCTCCGGTGCAGCATATGTAGGTTGTGTCACATTAGGAACAAAATCCAAGGGGGAGCTCTGAAGCTAAGCAGGGACAATTGATTTGAAAAATATTGTTTGATACGAACATTATAAGAAGAGTTACAGCCTGATTTTTTTCAAGCTATTATTTTAAACTCAAGTAAGCAACACAGATCGAACACCACTTAAATAACCTAAACTCAAGAATTCTTGCACACTTTGGAAGCAAACAAGCGGCAGTATGAAGTATTCCCAATTAAACAGAGAATACTGCATTAATCAAACAATATAAGCAGCACACTACAAACATCTCTATTCCTCTGTGCAAAGAACTCGGAGTATTGGACAAAGCAGTATTATTCTGGGCATCAGTAAATTAAGACATCTTGCTTCGATTTGTTAGATTATATAAAACAAAAATTACAATGCATAGCTCACTACTGAGGTCTGGAAGTTGCTAGCAAGCATCTTACATTCACTCTATGAAGCTGAAAGGGCAAAAACATAGTACCAGTTCAATTAAAACACTAGTTAAAAAAGAAAACAACCTCCTGTAAGCCTTGCACTCATGCACTTAGCCTAGCTGAAGGGTAGTTCTGAAGGAGTATTTTAAATAAAATTGCAGGGAGAAAAAACACTAATACTATAAAACCAAACATTTAACATTTAGCAGTTATCATTTCTTTGCAGCACCTCAGTCAAAGAATACTTGTCATTTACCAGTGCATCTCTCTGATGCAAACAAGTCCCTATTGCCACTGTAGCTTTCAGCTCTCCAATTTCTCTTCTTTGGCTGAAAAATTTGTAAATCATTTCTGTCCTTTTTGTAGAGAATAATCTTTTTCAAGTTTTACGTAGACTTAAATAAAATATGTAAGAGACGTATACCAAAATGCTGAGTGTTGAAATACAGATTATTTCAGAATTTCAAAACAACACCTAATATGCCCCAAAAAAAACATTTTGCAACTGCATTTGCCTGCTGTGTACTACTAAATAACAACCTGGGAGAAAAAGAATTCATAAGGAAATTAGATTTCACCTATGTTTTCAGGAACATAAAAAATAACCTGCCACAAAAGTAATCAGAGCTAGGTGCAGATATTAATATATGCCTATGTATATAAGCCAGTTTTGCAATGCAGTTTACACTGTTAGCTGCCATTAAATATAATTTCTGAAAACCAGTGTTAGCAGAGATATAAACATTCCTAGGTAATCATATTGGACTAATCTTTTTTTCCATGTAGAAAGTTGCCTGCTACTTCCCAGCAAATCCTGTTGTAGAGGATCATCTGTGACAAACCAAACTGCCACTCTGGAGCAACCGCAGGGTTTCCTCAGTGATCATGGAAGCAGGATTGCTCAGAGATGTTCTCAAGAAATTCATGAGATCGAGAAACCTACAGCTTGATCTCTAGCAGGGAAGTCCTTTCATCTAAACAATTGTTCACTAGGATTAGAAGTTCAATATAATCCAAACCTTTTTTTTTTGTTGTTGTTGGTTTGTATTTTGCTGTAAATGAGAAAGCACTGAAGGTATTTGGGGGTAATGAGCAAACGTGCAGGCTCGCTGTGCAAGGCTGCATTTCATTCTTGAGACATAATTATGTTCCATGCAAATACTCTGCTAAACTTGTTATTTTTCCTTCTTTCACATATCAGCGATTTTGCTTTTCAGAAACTGTTACCCCTTTCTAACTCAAAACTACTGAACTGCACACAGGCACAAAAAGAGAAGTATGGTTACAGTGTAGTAAGTCTGGCTGAGTTACTGATAATACCATGTTAGATTAAATTCTGGGATGGGTACAGTTTTTRCGAACACACATTGCAGTCAGATGATTGCCACAGAAATGGCAGTACCCAAAATATCACCATCTGCAAAGCTCAGAGGAATTTTGGGAGTGTCTTCCATGCTTCTGCTGCTTTAGCTTTTTTGGATACCAAAAATAGTAGGGAATATGTAATCCACCTCTGCAGTGAATCACATGAGCCTTGGCCATATATTTTATATCTGAGCGATGGGATTGTTCACCTCCAGCTAGAGAGCAGTAACACCTGAAAGCACCACAGACATTCCTGCAACGATCTCTCCTGGTACTTAGTTTAATTCTGCAAGAACAAGTAACGTTTCAGATACAGCCCTTCATCAACAGGCAACACAAGGACCCGTCRCACTGCCAAAACACTTCCAAATCCGAGATGAGGAGACAAGGAGAAAACCTATGCTCGTGAACTCAGGRAAAATGAACACCCTTGCTAGCTTGAAAATGCACATTCACTCACACGGGGGAGAGACTGCAAAAGAACAAATACTTGATAGACAAGCTGGGTGACGCCTGGGAGACAAAATCTGCTTAAAATCTCAAAAAGGACAGCAGCACTTTAGGTTATACAGGTGTGCATGGGGGACCTTTTTATTTTAAAATCTTTTAAAATATTTCTTTCCTACAACAAATGATAAATAAAAGGTGCAGATGGACCAATTCTATGCCTGGCGAGACACAGGCATGAGACAGGACAGCTGAGAGGTACAGGTAACACTTACTAAGGACTTGCACATTGGATTAGCAAATTTAAATGGTAACAAGCTAGYTTTAGAATGTGTTTTAGACAACAGCTGTGTTGAATAAAGTATCTGGCTATGGAAGTTCAGAGTATTTAACTACCCTTTTCATGTCACCTATGCCATGGTAAGTGTAATTATGCTCCCTTTATGAGATTAAGAAGTTTAAGGCTCCTGGTCTTCTTTATTTGCAGTGTCTTCCTGGGCAGCCATTCYAAGCCTGCTACTATTCTTTGATTTGAACAGAGTTTCCAGGTGCAAAGAAAGCTCCCTTTGTTCTGGGAAGAAAATGAAATTCTCAAACTCTGTAATGGCAATTAAAAAATAAAATAATAACAGATCAGCAATGAAAGGGCTGGCATGATTTAATTAGTGTGGCAAACAACCACTAACGTTGTTCAGGCTCTGAAAAACTCACAAAAATTGCAGAAGATGGTAACAATGCTCTTCTTTTGGGTAGAAATGACGCACAGCCTCCTTGGGCAACCTGCTCCAACACTTAACTGCTCTCAGGAGAAAATCCTTTTTCCTCATATGTAGTTGGAAATGGATTCCAGTTCCAGTTTACGCCTGTTGCCACTTGTCCTCCCAGCACATCCCCAGCTCCATCCTCCTGACAACCTCCTTGAGGGACCACCTTGGGGTTTGCTGCCAAAGCTACTCTAGGTGCTCAGCTTCTTTCTCGTATCGGAGGGCCCCAGGCGGGAGGCAGGATTCTGGAAGAGCTCTACCACGTGCCAAGGAGAGGGAGATAATCACTTCCCTCAATCTGCTGGCCAYGCTCCCGTTCACGCAGTCCCAGACTCCGCTGGCTGCCTCCGCTGCCAAAGCAAACGCTCGGTGCTAACAGGACTATCCACATCCAGCACAAGTTCACTTGGGGAACTAGATTTTATCATCTTACACACTGAAACGGAGACCTAATCCCATGTGAAAGCTCAGCATGGTGACTCTGACGCAGATCACGGGGAGCTTGGGGAGTCCCATAGGAAATCTCCCAATCCCAAGGCAGAAAAACCGCAGCTCTTACACAGGCTCTAAGTTCCAATCACAGTATCTTTCCGGGGTACCTTTCAGAGACATATGAAAATGCAGCAAAACACAACGGATAGACAAAATATAGGATAACACAATCCTTTTTAGTACCAAGGGAAGTATCCATCTTTAAGAAAACTCTTGGCCAATGTATTTTGGCTTCAGGAATCAAAGCAATCAGCACAGCCCCTCCTTCCAGGCAGCCTGCGGTCCCACCACCTGGCACGAGCGCTCCAAAGCGAGGCCTGGCACGGGCAGGACAGGGTGGTGGAGAAGCGTATTTTCAACATAAAAGTAGACAAAATATTACATTTACAAGAGGAGTCACATCACCCACTCCAACTATTTCTTTTTTTTTTTTTTTTCCATCTGTTGTTGAAGAGCTCAGAGAGCTTTTCCATCCCACCCTCTTGCCACGTTCACTCATACTGGCGGTGAGGTCTCATTTGGAAACGCACAGCACCTCTGCCTGTGGGTATTACCACGTGAAGCAAATGAAGACGTGCAGAGAAATCAACTCATCAATCACAGTCTCAGAGGGACACCGAGCAACACGAAAGGATTAGCACTTCAGCCCTGCTCAGGTCTTTCCTGCCACCACTCTACTTTAATTAAATATCACCTCAAGTGCTTTATTACCATTAGAAATCTCAGTGTTCAAGGCTAGCATTCTAGCATCCAAGTGTTGAAGCTAATGGARGAAAAAAAAAAACTCATTAAAAATTGTGCAACTCCCCTAACAGAAACCATCCATTCCTTTGGAATAAAGATTTTCCTTTCTGTGGATTTAGGGTAACACGTTAAATAGCCCTCATTAAGCTGCAACCTCTTCCTCTGAACTTGCTTGCTATTGTTTTTTGTAACTAAGGCTAGATTTAATCACATCTACCAAAACCCTTGTCAGCAAGCAAAAGCTTTAAGTCCTCCTCTTCTAACTCTGCATACTCTAGTGCTTCTGCCATACTGCCCTGGATATACATAAGCTCATCACTATTATTTAATAAGGCATCAAAAAATAAATACTAGMCAAAAAATATAAACCTTAGATTCTAACACAGATTGTGCAAGAACAGGATTAGAAAGAGCAACCCCCACTAAAGCAAATACAAAAACATTTGCAATTGAAACAAAGTAATATAGACAAATTATTATTTATAAAGATGACCAGAATAAGGTCTATACATCGCTCATTTTCCCCCTCAGATAATCAGGGTGAGGTCTTCACTTTGGTACATGAGACCTAATGTCTCTCATTTAATACAAAAAAATACCTCCAAGATTAGCTATAAAGGCAGTTTTTGAAATTTAAAATTTATTGTTATTCTACTAGTTTCCAAAGCATAACAGTAATAGCGTATGAACTGCTTGAAAGATTACATATCAACTTAAATTTAGCCTAAAATTGTTTGTTTTTTAAAGCATCAGTTACACACTTTCCACTAATGAACATACTCCTTTTAATTCCAAAGGAAACAGATGGTTTTCAGTATGTACTTATTTCAACATATGAAGTCCAATCACTGAACTACCAAGAACTAAACAGCAAACACTTTCAGTGATTTTTAAAAATCATTTTGATTAATAAAAACACACATAAGAAAAGAATGCAGCTTTCGATATGACTGCTTTCATCCACATGGTAAAGGAGCAATGAAGGACTTCCAATACATTAAGTACATTTTTATTTGAGCTAGGGTCTTAGCTTTTGTTTATAGCACTGTTTGCGCTTATTTTTGTTTGTTTTTAAAGGTACATTTTTTATTGTGTCCTTTTACAAAAGCTAACAATCCACGATATATCCCCTTCTTACATAGACCTAGCACTGCATGCACCTCCAAGGATCCTAGACGTCCCTATAAACAGTTCTCTCAACACAACCATGTAGACAGGGGCTCCTATAGCTTCCTGTGGAATAAAGTTGCTCGTCAAACAGGACACACGAAACATTCATCAATGTCACAAGACCAAAGTTTCTGTGAGAAGACAGTAAAAGAATATACTGTGTAAGCAGCATTGAAGGTGTGAAAGAAAATTATTCATTTTTGAATCTGGCCAACATATKAGAGCTTGCTTTTCTAATCTGACAAAGCAAATAAATTAAGCTGTGCATTATACTGTAAATTAAAGCATAATCAACATCCCAGTTTTACTGCTTTTGTGCAAAGCAGCGTATCAGACAACGCTGGCTAATACCTTCTCTCCATCAACATGACTGCAGCTGATGCTTTGGGAGAAGCATTAAAAGCAAATGATCCTTATCCTAGTCTATCAGTCCAGATTTCTGCAGTCAGGGGTATAGAGGTTTGCTAGTTAAGTCCATGTGAGTTTTGCTAGTTAAGTCCATGCGAGTTTACTATTGACTTAAACAGAAATGGGATCAGCAGCATAGGGAATTAAACTAGTTCATTTTCCATCTTAACTTGCTGTCYAGGAGAGTCTTTCAAACAACCTGCAACTTGCTAAAGCTGCATCAAAAACAAAAAAAAGCATTTTTTGCTTCATTTCTTCCTATGAGCTTATATAATGATGTACTTTAAAGATGCCCTGTATTATCCATGGCTGGTGGGCAGAATTGTACAGTCTTTGGAATAACTTTTAGGGCTCCATTTATTAAAAGGGAAAAAGCAGCTACTTAGGCGTTTCATGATTTCTTGTGCAGAACATTCACTATGTGGGAGTGCCTTATTTGCATAGTGCCATGTGGGTAGATTTGGACACGCACATTGCAATATATGACAATCTAAAATAGATAAGTGGGAAACCTCTTTTAAATCTAAAAAGACTTCACCCCCAGTTTCACTAACTTAGGTAAACTCCCTCTCTAAGGGAGAAATGAATATATTAACTATTCAGGAGGTAAAAACAGGCTCCAAGCACTGCAATTTCTGTTGGGTACCAAAATATGCTCAAGAATTTTGTTCTAGGTCCAGCACAGCAATCAGTAAGAAAGAGAATTCTGATCAATGTTAGGAGCTAGCTTGTGATTTTCCCAGTTAATGACATGCAGAGCGAGTTAGAGCTGATTTCTATTACTGACATTCTGTCAATTTAATAATAGAGCCCTCTTCTGAGGTACAGGGACTGCCATTAGCATCCTAAATATAGCAAACTGCTCTGCTAGGATCTCTACGGAAAAGAATACTGAAGTCAAAATGTAAGGAGAGCCAATAAATTGCCATTTGGAAGCTAGTTTGAGATTACTAGTATGCTACAAAAATTACACTGCAAGAGCAAACATAAAAGCTTGAGTTTTCAAGAAACATTTGTTTTAAGACACTCCATGAAATTGCACTCTTCCTTTAATGCTCATGGAGCCATTGCTGCCACCTTTGAACGAACGCTCAACAGAAGCACGGGAACATCTTTGGRTGACATTATCATCCACTGCCTATGAGGACACCAAGGAGACAATTTTACGAGGACCTGCTTTCTTTTGCAGGTCAGCGATACATGAGTGAATTGCACCACACAACCTCAGATTTTGTTCAAAGACAATTTACTAAGTACTTTATTCTGCCTATTGGTGCACTAGTACCCAAAGCAGTGAGGTGGCCTCACTTGGACAAATTTCTTCTAAATTACCTATACATTTTATCAGACATGAATGCAGAGGACTCAGACAACATAGCTAGATATTCCTCTAGGAAGTAAGCACTTGGAAAATTCTCCAATCATTATTCTCACATCTTTCTTTTCTAAATTTCTCTGACCACACATAKAATTTAGAAAAACTACTACCATTACCTCCACACCAAGAATTTTCTTTAACAATAGGGATAAAGGTATTCCTYGTATTCCCTCTATGTCAGTGTACCACTGAAAATAGAGACCTGCACAACTCTGAAAGGACAGCATGAACACAGGGATTTATTTCATTTAAGGCACATAAAACAGCATAACCGACCTGCCCTGCAAGAGGATTTTACTTGTGCAACTAACACATTTTGACCACATCTAGAAGACGGCTCAAACTCAACGAGGCACCTCTCTAAGTCTCTCCCAATGGTAACTTTTCCAAAGAAACACTGTATTTGTATAAACTAAAAGAATTTCCTCTCATATTTGAGCAATGTTAGCTCATGTGGGAAGGCGTGTGTGCTATGCAACCCACTCCTCCCGCTGGCTCCGATTTTGGAGCAAGAGATGCCCACGCAGAGCACAGTCAAAGATAATCACATCACTTCAGTTAAAGCAGTTTTAATTATTTTACCAATGTAACTCAGGAAGGGGCTTTCCTCTGAGCGTGGTTTGTGAAATCCTTACACATGAATCCCCCCTCTATCTGGTGCATCAGCTTTACTGGGAACCTGACTTCACCCAACACACATCCAGCAGGAATTCAGTTCAATTAGTATTGCACCTACTGAAAATTTCCAGTTTTTGTATACACTATACAATGCAGAGATTAAGCGTGGGGAAAAAGTTGCATTTTCCAAACTGAAAGCCTGTGGGAGAGTTAACTAATTGCAGAAAACAGTCTGTGGCTCAGTGCGAATTAAGTGAAGATGCAAAACAATACAAATAACATTGAGAAAGAAGCAGATTATCCTCAAGAGCTAAAACCAGGTAGTCTATCTGAGAGAAATGCACAGTTTTCATGAACCAATTCTTGCAACTTCAGATAAAGCAGCAGGTGACAAGATGCTGAACAGGGGCTCTGCTAGAGCTTCCTTTTCCAAACTGAGCAAGGACCACAGCCAAGCTCACGTGCTCCCAGCACAGCATCCTCACCCGGTGCCACATAAAGCGTGGGGGGCACATGGAGGAAACAGAAGTCAACAGAAATCCCTATTGTGTGATCCAGGGTTTCTATAAAAGCTGAATGTCCAAACCTATAACCAATAACTAGTGAAAGAAATCACTATTTCTCTAAGAAAGGACATAATCAATAGGGAGAAGTTATATAACATTTTCTGTTTGCTTTAGTTGATTCAGTTACTTATCATTCCAATATGAAAATAACTGGTGAATTTCAGATTAATTTTACCATGTTTTTGTAAAATGAAGTATTGGAATTATAGTATTGAAAATATCATATTACTGTATCTCTACAAGTGGATCAATCCCCATATAGCAATTCTAACTTGAGGTTGTCTTATTATTTTAATCCATGCTAGATTTTACAGAAAAAGCACTAACCATGTAAGATATTTTGTCTACTACTTCTTTCTAAATTAATGGTCTTAATGCTGTTAACACCACTAACACTGTAAATAAATTTAAGGATGATCTATTTAAACCTAACAACTTTAGCAACCTTAATGCAGTGAACTTGCTCCCTATAATTGGACAATAGATCAAACAGCTGTGATTCCTTTTTTAATCTAATAAAAGTAAGTTTTCAATTAAAGACAACTGAAATGACAAATAGTAACATGCTTTGCTTTACTCGTGGTGCATGTGTGTTTCCAGTGGTATTTTCTTCAACTAATCTTCATCTGCTTTAGGAAAGCCCTTTTTGGGGGGCTGATTTTGGGCTCCCTGCCACATGCAGCATTGATTTAAAGGTGAAGTGAAAGATCCTCTGAATTCTGCTCCCAGTTCTCACAAATGCCCCTCAGATTCAGCTTGGAAAAATCAATGTGCTGCTATTGACAGAATACAGGTTTGCCATGTTTTAAACCCAGCAAAACAACACCAAGTTGTTAACAGTTAAATCAAAACCAACAGATAAGCCCTCAATTAGTGCACAGCGGCCAACGGGGGGGAAAAAGACCTGTCAACAAATATGTTCACACCCTCTTTTGTCATTTTTTTTTTTTCTGGAATTCTCTGGTGTTTTGGTCCGTTTAGCGCCTGCAAGCCTGAGCCTTGCACACTTGCAGACTCTGAACAGCTAAAGCACAGGCTCATTCTCAGTTCTGCTCTGGTATAAAGACTCTTTGCAAAAGCAAAGTCGTTCTTCCTGTCCTGCTGTGTTTAATTCACACACACACACAAAACAAGGGTACGGCTTGAGCTCGAGCATGGGCCAAAACACCAAAACCAGGGGCACCTGCCTGGGATGTAAGTGCTGCTATCTCAATAAGGTGAGAGCAGCGCTGAATCCCAGGCAGATTCGGGAGCCGCAGCCCCGTCCCTGCCATATGGAGACAGTCTGGAACCTGTCAAGTTCACTTAGYGGATTTTATCTTCGGGGAGGCAGTCAGGCACGCGAGAGCCCAATAAACAGGATGCTGTTGAGATCTGGAGGCTAATGCTGGTACAGGCTGGACTACTGAACCAAAAACATCAGTTTTAAATAAAAATGGGCTTGACTAGAGGAAAAAAAGAGCAATAAGCAGAGCTGCACAGGCACAAAAACAACTATATGGTTTTCATTCAACTCTGGAAAACTGTTACCTCCCTGGGAATTAGCCACACTTTTCTTTTCCTATCGGTCCTTTTATAATAGCGACACCGGAACGAGCACGACTAGCATTTTGCTATTTATATCAGCTCCAAGCATCGATCATTTGAAATATGCCATTCAAATGGCGTGCATGATTTTGTCACCTCTTTCACAGCTGAGCAGGAGCTAAGGCAGTAGCCGGGAGTAATGTCCTGTTCATGTGATTTACATGCAAGTCAAAGCTGCTTCTTCATGCTTCAATAGAAGGAGACAGAAGTCTGGGGTCTCCAAACCTATCAAATTCTGCATTGATGGATGGGGAGAAGATAGACTTTGTTGTGCTCTGGGTAGAAGCCAGAATCTTAAATGTAATCTTCTGCACATGCTTTTACTGATATTCAGCATAAAATAAGCCTTATCCATTTTTATTAGTTTGTCTGAGCCAGAACCAATTCTTTTGATGTCACCTAGCTTGCAAAATGCAGCACAATAAGCAAGGGAGGTTTTAAAATGCTTCATAGACTTTATCCATTATATTAATGGCTTTCAAATTGCAATCTGTGGAGCAGTTTCTGGTGGTGATCCACAGGCAGCTGGCCAGTCACCTGGAGCTGGCTGCTCTCCTTGCTTCCTTCTGCTTTTCCACTATAAAAGAGCTGAAAACAAGCAAACAAAAAGAAGACGCAATGTCATTTTTAATGCCATTCTCCTAGATAAACGGGTACAGTGTTCGCCACACGACCACAGCAAGAGAAGGAACCATGCAGTTCTGAGAGACAACACAGCTCACTGGCCCAATAAGCAGTGTATCATACTAGGCAGGGGGGATTAATTTACTTAAACTCCAAGGTGAATGAAAAAGCCTGTTCTTCCAGAGTTCTCCTATTTAGGCCAAATAATATCTCATACTCTCCCCTCCAAATTGTTCTTCACAGATGTTTTACAGAATTATTTCCAGTTTAATCAATTTCTTTTAAGAAAGTCATGATTTCTWCTTAAATAGTGACATATATGCCGCAGAGACTGAATACTTTAAGTGCCACCACCACAGTTGCCTGCAGGAATYTGAGTTACAAGTGTATATATATTTTTACACTTACATATATATATGTAAATGAGCAAAGAAACTAGACTGACCAGGATAGGAAAGGTGCCTGGCAATCTAATCAGCAAAACACCAAAACCATCCATATTTGCCTACTCCTTGAGCAGCACCGATCTAAACAACTAAATTGTTTCTAGAGTAGAAGTCTCTCATCTCGATTGTTTCTCATTTTCAGGTATATATTTTCCATATACGATAGCAGGTTTTCCTCAGCTAGCTCAGTTTGTCTTGMCTGAGAAATACAGCCACCCGTATCAGAGCCTGGAGTTTGCGGAGCTATTACAGTAAGTCAATAACAACAGTAGGCTACTACCTAATAATAAACAGATTCAAGGTCTGAAATCATTTAAGCTATCAGCGATACCTATTACTAGGTCATGGAAAAACATTTCTGAGTGCATGCTCAAGCAAGCTATAAATACTGCCCAGCAGGAGACAGGTTCATTTACATCAGTGCTGGGAAGGGCTATTTACTGGTTTCAGCTCTAGCCAGGGAGGCTCGGGGGCTGCCAAGGTCTGTGATCTGCTGAAATTTTCCACCCGCGAGGCACAGGTCGGCCTCTCACGTCCAGCAAAGCTTCGCTGATGAAGCAGCCAGGGAGCTCCAAGCTTCCACACAGAAATGCTCATTCCTCCGTCTGGGGATCTTCCATCACCTCCATCCTGATAATGTGGGCAGCAGCATCTCGATTTACACTCAAGGAGCATTTAAGGAAGAAGTATTTATAAGTGCCCCTAGTTCATGCTTTAACAATGCAAAGCAGCACCACAGTATCTTAAATAAAGGCTAGAATCAAAGTACTTACAGTGGCAAAGACAGCAAAATTAATATTTATATATATATATAAAAAGAAGCAACTTCCCATTGGGACTTGCAGCATCTCTCAGCCTAGAAAACACTGCTGGCTTTCTATATAATATTTTTATTAATAGGAGATTGAGCATCACATTTTGATTTTTCTTGTTTGATTCCAGAGCAGGAACACAAAATAAGTGGGTAACAAATCACAGGGACCACGCAATGGAGATATGGGGTATGTGCTGTCACCAATCTAGTCTAAATRGGAGTTCTCACAATTAGGACCGCAAGAAATGCAAAAATGCCCTTATGTAGCTTTGCATTCTTAAAACAAAGATCAATAAAAAAGGAAATAACAGCTGTGCTAATTATGACAGCTTAATCTGCTCTTGTTGTATCTTTTTCAGAAAGATATAATCTTGCATAATAAATTCTATGTCCCTGATTCTGCTACCAAGAACAATGGACACATTCATCCTACAAACTTCCATCCRTAATTCTTTAGACCTTATCACTCATTGTATCAGACTGCTTATTTTGTTGCCAAAGATATTTATATTTTAGAATATATTTTAAAATTACTTATTTCATCCAAACAAGTAAAGCCATCTTCAGATTGTAACCTTTTTAATCAAAGGTTTGCTTAATTTTTCTATTTTTTTCTAATAAAGGCAAAGAATCTTCACAGACAGMGATATACACTAGTAGAAAGGGTAAATCTTTAAACAGCCATGAGCAAAAGCTATAAAAAAAATCCTTTAAAGAGTAAATTTATCCTTCTTATGCTCTTAGTCCTCACTCCATAAAAACCTACAGAAGCTTCTAGGACTGTTAGTAATATTTTATCCTAACTTCAATATGTAGCAAGGTACAATTCCAATTAGAAAGCCTCTCTCCAAGAGGTTTTTTTTTCCCCCTACATATAGAAAGAAAGAAAGAAAAAAAAAAAGAGAAATCATAAGCAGATGTCGCAGTGTCTCCAATGATTATGTCATGACAAGCGTTATGCAGCACATGTCAGAAAACCGTGGCAAGGCAGAACAGTGAAGAAGTCCTCTGACGGGTATGCAGTAAGCAGAGCAGATTCTCTGCAGATCTAGCACACTTATCATATATATCCTACTGATGGCCAAACACAGGGCTGCTCACATATGTTGGTTCAACTGCTTTGAAAGGTATTCACTGTTCAAGCAGTCAAAGCGGGCTTCACTCAGCAAGAACTTGCTTCAAGAAAAAGCTGGGACCTCATTCACCCCAATTCCCATTCCGCTCCATCCAGTGCCTCACATCTCTGCAGCGGGTGAATATGCTGGACTTCTTTTTATGTGTATCTGACCTTAATAAATTTGATGTCAGATTCTGAAGATAAAAATATTATTTAGTGATGCGTTCCTATAAAATTAGATGTTAGGTATGTAAAATGGCAGTGTGCTTGATTTTCAAAAGGAGAAGRCCACAGTCCTAAACTCTGATATTTTACATCTGTCATTACACATTTTACTGCTAATCCCAGGAAACACCTTCATATCCAGATGCTAAATAGATCAAAGATTAAGTCTTCTTTCTTATATGTTGCTTGATTACTGACTGCAAATGGATAAACTAGTTTGCCTTCATCAGTCTTAGTTTGGTTAAATTTCCATTAAACTAAAAAAAAAAAAAAAATCAGTTAAAAATAGGCTCTATGACCACTGTAGTCTGCTGACCCATTAAACCACTGCTCCACATTAGGCTGCTGGCACCAATACACTAAGAATCCCTGCCAGTTGATATTTAAATGCAACATTTCCAAAAACATTCTGTAGGACACTAGCAGAATATATGTTGCAGTGTCATATTTAAATAACTAATTTTGTTTCTGCATTAATATAAAATGTAAAYGTTACAAGAGACTAGAACAGGCTGCAGACCTGCAGCAAATTTATATGAACAGTTTAAAATGAAACCCTGGCATTTAATATGGGCTATAAAGTTATAGAAAAAAWTAAAAAGTGATCTCCTTTTTAGAAGATTTGCAGACAAGCTGGCAAACCATCAAAACCTTTTTATCAAAGTATTCTACAAACTAGGCTTACAGTTAAGATGGGTCAAACAGGATCTTACTAGTTCAGTTAATTTGCAAAATACGTAATCTTTCATGCATCTATGATGGTAACCAGCAGCATACCAAAGAYGAAAAATTTTCATTCTTTTTATTGTTTAATAGTACATTCAGTGGGATCTGTCAAGTCTTTTTGCTGGATATGCTTAATCTTAGAATTTTAAGATAAGCTTGTTACCCTTTTTGCATTTCAATATGGGTTTGCAATGTATGGTATTTATAAGGCCAAGACTAAATCAGCTTTGTTTGAGCAAGGTAAAATCTAAGAAAAAGGCATTTTTTTCCACTACTTAGGGTAGAAACCAGTTCAAGGGTTCATACCTGTGAGTGCAAAAAGAAGAGCTATATCTAGTATAGTAAGAAAGGCAGCGTATAAACTTCTCTTAGCAAATATGGTCAAATATGATAAATGGTGACATTCTCATAGATCGATCTGAACTGAAATCTATGCTTTCCTATTAAGGCACTAACTGCAAGGAACGGTGATAAAATGAAATGGAAAAGTGATATACTACAGTCACTGGTCTGAATGCAACTTAAAATCAGAGAAGACATCATGGTATAGTGAAATTACGCTTTTCCAAGAAGACATGGAAAGAAAACCACAATAAGCACCATGCGGACTTAGACATGTCAATATGCACAAGTGTTCTACACTCCAATGACAATTTTCATAGGAATTTAATCTCTGCTATTGAGTAAACCAGACGAAAGGCATTAGGATGGTTAAATGTTGTATTCAGAATGTATACAAATAAACTCCACCTTTAAAAGCTTGGAGATGACATGGAAAATATCCCTGGGAGAAGCAGCTCTCTGATTTATGGTGTTCACGCTAAAGCACACTCGAAATACCCATATTTAGTGCTAGGATAGGTTTCTATTCACACTGGCTTTTATATAAGAGCAAGAAATCTTAAGACTSGATAACTTACTGACTCTCCAAACATTCTTAGAGACAAAATATCTCTCAGAAAATAAGGGCTGAATAAATCTTACACAGCAAAACTTCAATCCTATCAAATTTCATCATTAAAAAAGTACAGGTTTCAACTAGTTCCCTGAGCAACGGACTGGCTGACTTACTGAGACTGCCAGATTTGTAAAGTTAATCTAAGCACATTAGCAGTTCTGAAATCATAAACAGGATTGGTAAGCATATTAGCACTTCTCATCCAAGAGCCTCTAACAACACACATCACCCACATAACCGAATCATCCAGCAGGATTATTATCCACACAGGAAGACTTGCCCATCTCCGTAGCAATATGACAGTCATTTAGCTTAAGGGAAAACAGAAAGACTATCCATATAACACAACAATGGGATAAGTAAAAATGCAGGCTGAGCGCAAGGCAAAGCAAATGAAAACTCTTTGCTGATGACTAGAGACGGCTCCTACAGAGGAGAAGCTTTGGTAACATATTGCTAGCTCTCTTACAAGACTAACCCTGGTTTCTAGGACCAGTACTGGTCACACATGCATGAAGTAGCAAACAACTCGCAAAGGGTCTCTTACACTGCTCCACTCACTGTATTGCCTGGTACAGGACTACATGCTGCATCCTCTGGAAGGAACTGGGATTATATGCATTACTTGCATTTTTTTTTTTTTTTTTTTTTTACTCCAAACACCATATTCTCTGTGTTTCTGTCTCTCTCAACATAAGAAGTTTTATCCTACACATGAACAGACTAAGATGTTCCTCCAGTGAAGGCTTAGCAATACACACCAATTTGTTCATATCACTCTGCTCTGCAGTATTTTAATCGTTCAGACCTTAAAGATACCAACTTAATCTTGGACAGCTTACTGTTATATCCCTTTTTGTGGTCTTTTGATAATAGTAAAAGACACAGGGACAAAGATTTGAAACTCTACCTCATCTTCCCCTGCATCAGAGCTGTAAATTGCATGCGGCAGCTCAAAGGTAAAAAGATAATTCAGCAGAAAAGTCACCCTCAACCTCTACGAGGTTTACAAAAGTACATTCACTTTAATACTTTCATGCTCCATGTCAAACATTCCCCTTCAACAGAACTGCACACCACGCGTACCATTCAAAACTACAAATATAAAAGTATGTGATAACATTTAATGGCCTCTAGGTATAATCAGCATAAAGGCAGCATAAAAGAGACTCAGTATGAATATGAAATGCTCAAACCAAATGTGGTGGAACCTCCTGGGGAAATGTGCCACACATGTTGTCGTTTCTTCTAGGAGGTCCTTCAGCTGTCTCCCTTCCCTGTCCTTGTAGGGGGTAGCGCAAAACAACATGGAAAAGGAAGGAACCAGAGCGCGGGCAGGCTGCTGCTCTGCTACACCACTTCTTCAATGAAGAAAGCTTTGATCACTTCCAAGGGAAAAGCAATGTCCTGTCCTTTAAGGACAGCGTTTTCCCTTTTGATCTGCATGTTGCACTCATTTAGACTAAATTCCAAGTGTGAGCATCTTACTTAATACTAAGCTGTCAGAGGATTCCCAGCACTCGCTAAMCTCCATTTATTTTACCTAGCTCTACTAGGTTAGTAACTTATTAGTGAAAGAAACACTTTAAGTAACAAGTATTGTACCCAGCAGCTAAATATGTTTATTTTAYTTATCTACTGTTTATACCTTAAACACCTTGTGTACAAATCTTGACAGAATCAGAAGTGCCCACATTATCATTTCTGCATTTATCCAGACACAGTATTAACTCTCTCTTAGACACGTGGTATGATGTATAGAAAACTAKGCAACTAAATTTCTATACCTAAAAGTTGAGATATCAGAATTATTTAAATCATATCTTCTGTGGGTTGTAGAAGGTAATGACACTCCCAATTGACTAATATAAAGCCATTAAGAACAGAATCAACACCAACCTATTTCTAGGAATTCAATCAATTTTCAGTGCATAAGAATAATTTTAGGCTTTGCAGACCTGGGATAAATTCCAGAAAAGTTAAAATAACTTTCTCCTCAGAGGCAACAGAAAAAAAAAATCCCCCAAACCTGATTTGAGACAACTTAAAATCATGTTCCTTTATATCAATGTTAAATTAATACTAAAAATAGACACATCTTTTAAAATGAAAATTCCTTTAATATTTCATAAGATAAAACTATTCCAGGTGAYGCATGTGCCTGAAGTAGCAGCATCTGACTTAGGGATTCAAACTTTCSAAAAAATCATATTCTTTACATCCCCAAAGGATTTTTCTATTTAAAACTAAGTAAGCCCAGATTCCAAAATAAGATTTGGAATTGAAAACGTTCCTAAAAATTTTACTTTGCTTGGAACCATGTCTACTCTAAAAATCCAAATTRGTCTCTACAGAAGACATCGTGGTCGTCTTCATCATGCATCCCATATTGCGACATACAGATCTAGCTGTTAAGTGAAAGCTTAACATATATTCATGCCCATTATTTTATTAACAGTAGATGAAAAGTCCATAATAGCTAATTTTGAATTGCTTATTCCTCATTTCCCTTCTGCTTAAGTTATTTACTTGAACAGAATAACTCCTATACAGTACTCATATAACTGCAGCTACAGAAATTGTAGCTTTCTCCTACACTTCCTCTATGTCATAGTAAGGCCATCACTCGGAAGTGAAATTCTTGTATATCAATTTATATATATACATATATATACACCAAGTTGCTTTTCACCCTAGTTCTACAGAAGGCATCTTACCTCATAATAATAAATTCATTTTCCACTTGATCACCATTAAATTTTCTATCATGATCCAGTGCTTTATGTCAATATATAAAAGGTTAGTCTTTTAAATTCACATTCATTGCTGATTAAGTAAGTTCCACTAAAAATTCATTCAGATCTGCTTTTTGCTCTCAGTAGGAATTCCCTGTAGTCTATTCTATTGTATCTGACATTTTCACATTTCTAGGCAAGCAAGACTTTTAGACACCTTTAGTATGAGACAATTTAAAAWACTTCTACGCTATTTCTGTAGTGTCAATTACTTTCTCCAAGTCATAGCGCTGGCCTCAAAGTTGTTAATTATAAGTTTTTCTTCCCTATTTTGTTTAGAGTGGAAGACAAGAACATCCTCACAGTGGTACTTGGTAAGTACCAATGGCCAAAGAAATTGCTTCTGCTTGGACTTCAAACCCCAGCAATGTTTTATAAACTCTCTGGTCACTGTAAAAGGGGTTAAAAAATAAACCAGAAGAGCTTGCCAATAATAAAGAGATACTGCCATTAAGAGGTACTCAATACTGTATCTAATGATTTACTTTCATTTTTAGCATGAATCAAAATAAAACTGTTTTTTGTTTGTTGTTTTTAATTGCAGTTTTGAACCTGTTCCCACTACATGTGAATTCTGGGCAAAAATTTATCTCCTGATAATGATCTCAATTTATCTCTTTACAGCAATGTATTCCAGTTAACAGAATGCGGAGAGACAGAATAAAAGTGTAAAACCCCATTAATCCTTATCAAGCTTGTTTGTGTCAAAGCAAAGGTCACAAAATGAACAAAAGGAATGAAGATGAAAGGTCCAGCTCTAAACCAAGATGTTTTAAGATTTTAAGATGGCTGGAAAGGATCTGAAAGCAGATAAATATAGTTTGAACTTAATTAACAGATTTTGCCACTSAGAGTCACCTTCAGATGTATGGACTCATATGTGATTTCCCAAAGGAGTTACCAGGTGCAGTGGTTGACTTCATGAAAGATATCATGCTGGGTACACAATTTCCATTTAGATTTCAGTTTCAAATAAAACCTGTTCAAAGCACTTGCTACCTTTTGAGCAAGAGTTTAGGATTGATCTCTTCTATATTAGTGGGAACAAATTTAATTACATGTATACATATGGAGAGAGAGAAACATATTAATTATCCTCAATATTACAGTACACAGAATATTAGATCTTGCTGCATACACATAAAAAAGGACAAAATACTTGAGGCACTTAGCCCCTTGGCAAACCATGCCTAGGGGTTTCTAGATGAATGACTCGTATCTATGTTCACAGCTTTTCAGCAGTGTGCCCACTGTTTRCTCTGGAATTAATCCAGCTCCATAAAACCAGTGATACATCAATGTAACAGACATGCTCAAGTGAATATACATTATAAGGTGATTTGCTATAGTGTAAAATCTCCATAACCAGTTTTAAGTTGATTTTGACCATCACGGTCTGCAAACAATCGGCACTATCTGTATAATTATTTTAGGGGAGTGGTAATCTCTAGTTCTAAAGACTTTGTAATTTCACTATTTGACTTTCAAAACTATCTTGGCTGATAAAATGATTAGTGATYGAGCAAAATGTCTTAGTTCTTGGTACAAATGTAGCTCATTTACCACTACAATGCTGGTAAGTTTAATTTGTGTTGATGCTATTATTATAAGATGCTAGAATTTGAATGTACTAGGTTCCTTTACAATGGAAATGAAAACGATGGAGCCCAAGGCAACACTAGACATTGCTCGGTAAAGGATCCACTTTGAAAAAAATCCATAGAATTTGCTAATGTATCTGGTTTTCTGTAATTAGGTTATTTTCATTATTGTCTACTTTTTGTACTCAATTTGCAGCAATTTAAGTTAGTCACAAYTTGATTATGAATAGCTGGGTTGAGAGATTTTAAATATATTTTGAGTATCTTCCTGCTCCTATACTGGACTGTCTAAGAGTGCTTTCAGAGAAGATGATATCAATTGCCACATGAACAATACAAAAAAAACAAAAAAAAAAAACAAAAAAAAAAAGGAAAAATAAGTTTTTTCTTCTTCTTTGATCTCTCTATTGTGATTTTTTTTTTTTTTTTTTTTTTGATAACTTTGCAAGTTTCTGTAACTTCCCAAAGTTTTATTTTGGATCCAAAGGGTCTGTCTTTGTACATCTGTCACAGCCACAGAGCCTGATTGCATTTTTCAGGCAGAGACTGGAGGGAAACCGGTTTCCAGATTTTGTTCCCTAACATTATGGTCAAAGTGCTTCAGTCTATATTCATTTTCAAAAATCTACAGGTGGAAACACTAATTTTCATTACGTGAATTAACATGTGGACTAAATGTGTCAGATGAAGCAAGCAGACCATAAAACATCCATTACAGTTTGAGCTTTTGCAACCAATGCTGTGTTTTGACTAAAGGTAGTGCCTGAATTTAGATTTTAAGAGTATGATAAAACCTGAGTTTACCCAAACCCTTATTTCAAATACAGGCATTTTAAAGTGATATATATTTATATTAAATTGTCACACTACATTGTTACCCTAAGTATAATATTCCTGAAACGCCTTTACAAAGCCAGCTGGAAATCTTGACATTTCATCCATATTGTTATTTATATACATATTTACTGCTGCCACCTGCTTGTAACTTGGCTCATATCACGAAGCAGTACAGTTCCCTTGTTTCATTATACTTTGACATTTCACTATAGCTACATAGCTGCCCATTTCTCAGTTTCCAATTGCTCAGCAGCCGCTCTTGAATTATATTGGCTTAGTAATAGAATAAGGATCTTTCTCCGTGGTAGTACTAGCCTCTTTTTTTTTTCATACCCAGATGGTACAAATCGCTGCTGGCACATGTAACAATTATAGCACAGCTTCTGCTGCTTAAATGAACCCCCATAAACCCCACAGAGTTAGATTAGATTAGGGAATTGGGAGGTGAGGAGGAGGTCTGGCCAGTGGTCTCAGCTGAAAAAGCCAAGTTTTTGGTCATGTGTGTGGGCTGAGCGGCAGCGCCCGGCGCGTTGCTYGGCGAGCCAGCCCTGCTAATGCACCTAATTTCATAACCGATATCACAGCCTGTTTTTACATTTCATTATTCAAACCACTAGGTTATTTCAAACAGGGTATTTCATCACACACGGTATTTCATGAAACTGACATTTTCCAATGAATAATGCTGGGAAAGGCAGGCTTAAAAAAAAAAAAAAAATGGATTGATCAGTCAAACAAATTTACCTATGTTCTTGTTTTACTCAGACTATCAAGTAAATCAATAAGCTCTTTGTTATYTCTGAAGGAGGTTGATGGCCACTATCCAGACCCTCAAACATTTAAAAATATATAGAATTTTCCAGTCCCTTTGGGCATTTCTTGAGTAGAAAAAACAGTAACTGCATAGCCCATAATGGGATTAGCTGGAGAGGTCCTATGAGAACACTGAACCAAGCTGACTTGGAGATGGTGAAACACTCATTCTCGGCCAACCTTCTTAATAGAGAAATAACTTGTCYGTGTTGTCGGTCCAAGGGCTTGTCAAAAGTCATTTCAAACATACAAAAGAAAAGCTAAATCATGTATGACTTCAAAGTTATACTGCTTTAAATGGAAAACAAGCCAGAAGACAATCTAACAGATAGACATTTTGCTACCTACAACACTATATAGGCTTTCAATGTTTAGTACTAATGAAATTCAGGGACAAAAATATATGATAGAAGGATAATACATATTATTAAAATTGAATATAAAAATATATTCTTTAGCTACTCATAAAAGTTATATAACAAAGGCTTTTTCTACGAAAATCCTTGCTGTACCTTTCTTCCAGCTCACGCCTGCTGAGGGAAACAGGAGGTCTTGCTGCTGCCCTGATACRGACTTACTGCAGATATACAGCTGCCCAACCAGAAATGCACCGCAGGAATCTCAGGGAAAAAAAAATATATATATACATCTATAGGTGTATATATAGATGACCTGCATCTACCTCAGCAAGGAAACAAAACTTTGTGTCTCCATCTCCCATACACACACTAGTTGAAAGCAGTAAGAAGTACTCCAACCCTGACAACGAATATACCTATTATAAAAAGTCGAGCAAAAAAGCAACTAGATGGACCAGACAAGCGAAGTTGCTTCCTTCTCTTAATGATTCCCTCCAAAAGGGGATCTAATGTGGATAAGGGGTGTTTTTCTCCCTGAAGCAGGAATGTAAACCTGCCGCAGCGCTTGCCCAAGAAGCTCCCCTGGCGCGCGGCATCTTCCCTGCTTGGCCCCACCGACAGCCCTGCTCGGAAAACCTCAGAGCAGCCTTACACAAAGCCAGCGAGAGAAGCTTGAGATTTTAGTCCTCTTCAGAAAGCAGCTCATCATCAGGAAAAAAAAAAAAAAAAAGAAAAAAAGGACAAAAAAAAAAAGACAAAACTCACTTTGGAGTTTTGTTTAATCTAAAAGAATTTATCTGTGTCTCTGAAGAGAGCATTAAATACATCTGCGCTGAGCCCTCCCCTCCGCTCCAGGTTTGCTTTTGAACTAAAACTGGAGAGACCTTCATTCTCTTTTCAAAGCTTTTCAAACGTTCATTTGTAGACAGGGCTGAAAAGTCTAAGCTCTTATAATGGGAAACTTGCTTTCCCTTCAGTCAAAGTGCCTCTCTCGCGGCTGGGTGAATGAAGCGGTGTTTTCACCGTGTCCCTCTATACATTTCCCGTTCAGACTCCATGTATCTGACATAYTCAGCAAAAATTGCTTGGCCTCATTTCTGGCTGTAGTTTCTAGCTGTAGGAAAAACAAATGCAGACACTGCAGGAGGCAAGGAGCAGAGAGCTGTGATGAAAGGGGCTAAGGTCTTCAGAGGAACTTACAGTTAAGAAAAAAACCCACAAACTGCAGTCTTTAAAATGAGCATTAAATAGTTGCTAAATGCAACATTAACTAAGATATTACTCTTTAAAGCTGATTATTTTAACATGTATTCCCCTCACATGACCCCTTTTAATTTAGCTTTGTAAAATCCAAGCTTATGAATTTACCTTCCCTGCACCACAGACCTGTCTGCAACATGAGACAAKGATCCAAACTGCACTCAACAAGCACCTAAAAATCCACCTATGCCAATTTAAATGCAGTTTTAAAAAAAAAAATTATGTTTTTTTCTTACACTCTCTCAAAAACTAGCGTTGTGGAAACATTACCTGTAAACTTCAGGGCTTTAAGACAAACTTTTAAGCTTCAGTGTGAATATGAGAAGCTTGATGGGAAACCCTTAGAAGCATTGCAGAAAACCAAGACCCATTAGAATTGTCACACGATTAGCAGGAGTGAACTTTTCTGCAAGCAGAGACGAGAAGAGCACTTTCTGCATGCACTAAAAGCTGCCAAACAAGCATTTTGGTAACCTTTTATAAAAACAGGAATATTGCATCTTGGTGAGCCAAACCTAAGAAATATTTTTTGTTGACAGCTCTTCATATTAACAATAGACATTAGAAACTTCAAAATCTCTCCCCTGATGAGAGACTCTCCATAAAACACTTTTACCTCTGGAGCTAGCAAACTGCTAATATAACAGAAAAGTAAGTCCATATAATGAAAAATGAAAATCAATCTAGCAATATAAGTCTTTGAGCATAAAAACATCAAATGATAACTGGAAGCTTTAATCCATGTTTGCAGTAAAACAATTGCAAAATGGTGCAGAGCAAGCCTCGATGCCAGCGTGCAGACACAGTCCCCTTCTGTAAGTGACCATACCTGGCTGCAAACACCACCATTCATTAACCAAATCAATATGCCTGATGATTTTTCAGCATCATCATATATTGGGTCATAAAGTCCCTGCTCCTGACAAACCAAATGTTTCCTTGACATGCACGCTACCTTATTTATTCCAGATTGTCAGTACAACAGGCATGGGGCATATCTTCTATTGGCAATCAGGTCTTACAATCCCTATTGACGAGACGGACAACAATCCAGTCTCGTAAAAGATTCATGACACAACTTTGCACTCTCTAGCACTTGCTTTCTCATAAAACCAGTGCAAATCCTATCAAAAATTTAGCAGAACCCCTGCCTCATCTGTTTAGGCCTGAAGCTAGTTGCAGGGACAACTCATTAGGGACAAGCTCATTAAAACCAGCCCTGGAGCAAAAGCAGTTTGCAAGTCTCATTTTTATTCACTTTCACCTATCCATTCGAGTTTCTTGTGTTTCCCAGACACAGAGCTTCTAATGATTTTGTACAATAAGCAAGCCTGTTTCCAAACTTGCCCTATGCCCAGGCTTCTGCACACGCAGTTGCTCCCGCCCACCAAAGCTCATCCAGTTCGGTCCATTTGCAAAGCTCAGATAGTTCTGTACTGACGGGCAATATCAGCACATCTAATGCATTCCCTTTTGATCACATTAGCAAAAGGTAGCTAATGTTTAACAACTATCAAAGACGGGCTAAAATCCCAAAGCAAAGAATGTATGTACACAATTAAAGCTAGTAGATGCACGTGTCTCAGAACTCATGTAGGCCTCTCTTCAGTATTTCGTTTGGTATTTTAGTATATGAGACACTTAACATTCCCAAGAACAAAAATGAGAGAAAACAAAACAAAACAAAACAAAACAAAAAAAAAAACAGAAAGCATTTTATTTCTCCCTTTCTCCTTATGGGCTGTGCCACAATAAATATGAAGTACTTTTCTTTCAGGTTGTTTACTTTTGCTGTCATTTGCTTTGGATCCTATGTGAAACAATCCTTGCTCTTGTCATGAGCTCTAACTGGAAGCCTTGCCAATACTATCTTAGATACTCAAGTTAGACACATTAATTATCAGCCCAAATTTCCCACGACTCAAGGGTGAAGCAAAAGTTGCCTTATCCTGCTCTTGCAACAARGCACGACTTGCCAAGGCAAGAGAAGGGAACCTGTGCGCTCGGATCTAGGACCATAGAACCTGTCACTGGTGCCTGCTCTGCACCCTACATGTGAGGAAAGCCTCACAGTGCCCCATTCTCCAAGGTCAGCTTCTCATGGGGTTTTGTAGGAGCTTAATTCTGACAAATGGTATGGTCACATGCATGGCCTCACTATTCCGCTGTGGACATAAGCCCAGGTAACATATAGTCCACCTTAGGAGCCTCTTGCCAAGGGAAGGTAGCAAACAATGGTTGGACAAGGGCCGTGTTCTAATCCTTCTGTAGACTTTCTGAGAAAAAATAACCACTTATATTCTTGTCTAGGTCAGGAGTTAAGTCGAGAGTGTAAACAACTACCTGAGGGAACAAACTCTATTTTTGATCCCCAAGGACAGCACCCAAACTTGTGTATTCACAAGAAGATTAACAACTCCATTCGTTCACATTGCTGGTMCTCTGTGCGCAGCACTACCTACACGTTGACCCAACTCTTACTCCTATCAAGCTCAGTTCTGCTCAGCTGATAGTGGTGCATAACGTCTCAGTCAGTCTGGAGTCCACCACTCATGGATGAAGGCCTGCAGCTTTTCTCAAAATACAAATCCAAAAATGGATAACTTTGCTTTCTTTACTTCTGTGAAAATAATACACTCAGAGAGTCAAAAAGTATGCAATTAATCCAGACTAATGGATCATTTGGGAGATTGTGGGTTAAAAGGTGAATTTTAGTTATGAACTGTGACACTATAAAATCTCTGAAGTCTATCTTTGTAACAAAAAGGTTATTGCCATGAAAACTACTGCACTAATACAATCATTCTACCACACAGCCAAGTACAATGAGCTCACTCATCTTCAACAACATGGGGAAAGTGAAGGAAGGGCATCTTGCTTCTGAAATAAAATCTTATTTGAAAAACATCAATCATGTTTTATGACATGTTTCTTGCTTCTTTGGGCGACAGCTGAAAGCTACAATAACACAGACCAAATTTTGAAACTTGAACTTTCTGAAATAAGGAAACTAAAGAAGAAAACTACTTAAAGCATACAACAAGTTTTACAGAAACCTATCAAGACCACTAGCATCACGTTTCAACATTTCTGAAAAACATTCAAAAGGCCTATTTTTTTCCTATTAGTCTCCCATATATCTATTAATAATTTACCTAGAGACTGAGAACCTGTATATCCCAG
Source organism: Nothoprocta perdicaria (assembly GCF_003342845.1). NCBI lineage: Eukaryota > Metazoa > Chordata > Aves > Tinamiformes > Tinamidae > Nothoprocta > Nothoprocta perdicaria. The sequence goes on along the minus strand of NW_020455854.1, from coordinate 2,722,550 downwards.
AAAACTTGCTGCAGATATAAAATCTTCAGAGATTAGTAAAGACATCACTGCYAAAGCAATGCATTAACATCAAGATTAGTGATGTAGCTTTTCTTATTAGATCTCAAAAAATCATAAAAGAGGTTTAGCAACAAAAGGGCTGAACCTCAAAATGCTTTAACATATAACTAGCTACACATGTAAAAAGGTGAACTTTTTATTTTGGAATATATTCTAAAGTCTTATTGAAACTTTTTCATATCATTTGAAATGCATCTTAGATATAATTCTGCTTTTACATTTACAYATAAGCAGTGCAAGCAAAAGCAGAATGAAAGTGGTTACCACRTGAGTTCATCTTTCTCTGAAGTGTTCTTAGAAAAACAAGCCACTTTTCAGCTTCTGAGTGATCTTTAAAATACAAGCAAATTCCATGTAAAGCATTTGGTGAAGTTATGAATGCATCATACACTTCAGTTGCTGTGTGAGGGGAAAAAATTAAAAAAACAAATAGCTGTCACAGATTTTCATTACTGCAACCCTGACTGTTAATAGTACAATATCAATAAAACTGAAAGATGTAAAATGGCAGTTTGGAGTAGGCAAAGTTTCTTGTCATTATAACTATTAAGTATTTCTCCTGGTGAACTTGCTCTAAGACATCAGCATATTTACAAATATTGGGATCTCTTTTCCTAAAGCTCTCGGAAACACAATTGCATTCAACAAGAAATTAGCATAGCTCCTCTAGGCAAAAGTGCAGTGACTTCATTGAACTTCATTATTAGCACAACCTTCCCTTATTAAAAATTCTAAACAAACAGGTGCTTCCCACCCGGTCTGCTTCTAAAATTGCTTTCTTTCTATTCCCAGGGATACATCAAGAGCAGAGGGAGAATTCATGCAGTATAGATCAGTCAGGCATTGACAGCACATCACACTTTGACAAGCTGCTTGGCTCTGTTTAAAGTCTAAGTTAGGCCTTGGCCCATCAAGGCCATGGCTATTGAATTATTGACAGCCTCTCACTGCGGTGCAAAGGGAAAGAGTGCTATAGCCTCAGCTCAATAAAGATGAAATGGAAACCCTCTCTGAAGCTTCCTTTAGCACGTTAAAGGAGTTTTAACAGTCTGGTTTAAAATTCAGTAAGAGAATACATTAGTCTGATTAGATTTTCACTAGCTAAACAAAAATTTCAGGGTGCTGTGGAGATTTTCAATGAGAGGAAAACTATGTCAAGTGCAAATCTGATATACGCCAGAAAGTTGACTAATGCTGCAAATTTGTTTCAAATCATCCAGCTTCGCGTGTTTAATAACTTTTCTCCACTCCATACCATTATATCGAGTGCGATGAAAGATTTTAGTGTTCCTATAGATCTTCATCGGACTAAAATACAGGCTGACTTCCATAATAGTCACTCCCTGCAGATGCCAATAAACCTGCAGCCAATGCAATGGCCAGTCCGTATTTCCAGTCAGCAAACTATTCACTTCCTATCTCATTGCTTTTCAAGCTATCTAGAGTGCAAAGGGGTGGTGCTGGGGAGTAACTGGATGAGCAATGTCTGATTTAGGGTGTTTGTTTATTTGCTTCAAAAAGCCACAGAAGCAAAACAGATGTGCTCTATGGAGCAAATCGCCGTGCTTCCACAATGAACTGATTTTAATACTAACATTTCTGATTTTCTTACATAATCTCTTTTCTTCTTCAAATTTATACCTGCCAAGCTTTACTTGTATTTTAATAGCTGATGTCAGATAAGCAACATGCAAAAAGTTCCATCTCAGGACTATAATTTTAAACACAATGAGACTCGCATCAACTGTCGCATAGACATGCAGAAAATTATTCCACATGGACTTCTAAAGTGCATCCTAAAAGCTTCAAAGAATGAGTACGTTTTAAAAAGAATTTAAATTGATGATCATGGGTTTTTTTTAAGCAATTTGTCTAATGTGACCCTATACTCATTTCTCCAACATCACTTCCAATATGCTGCCTCCTGTCAAATCAACAAAGAGAGCCTAACAGCACATCTAAATTTGTGTTCATTTGCCTTCTGCAGGATTATCTTTGCCACGTCAAGCATTATAAGTAAATCAAAGATGCTTCTCAGGGGCTGTAAGAGTAGGGCTAATCTCCAGACAAATATTTAGAAGGCAGCTTAGCCTGTTCTGGCTTTAATCGTTTCCAACTGATTTGACTTATTCTAATTACAGCCTTTATGTTATAAAAGTCATTTTTATGTTGCTGAGGCGCAGTTTCACTGCAAATACATGAAGTTTTGCTGAGTTTCTGTTCCCATGTCGATTATGGAAATRGTACTCTCTAGCATTCCTCTAATTAGAAAAACACACTGCACAGAGCATCAACAATTYGTAACATTAATAACAGAGTGACAGTGTCCTTTTGTGTGCCTTTAAATAATTTCTCAAAATATGACACCACAAAGCCACCACTTCCCACTTGGGCACCATACTAGGAACAGTTTTCACATTTTTGCATATTACACTTATTCACACACAGAACTGCAACTTCGAAGATGATGTGTAGTCATATAATCCAACAGAATAAGATAATTAAACTCCTAGATTGTTTCTGGTCAGGTGCTCTCCCAGCCTGTGAATCTGGAAAATTCAAACATTCAKACACAAAGCAAATTAAACATATCCTTTGACAAATCAGACAGCCTGGCTGTTTGTTACTTTTAGCACTTCCTATGCTATCATTTTCCATAACGAACAGACGGCTGAGGCAATGCAATTTTACTTCGCATCAACTCACAGTCTTTTCTTGCTGTTTAATGAAGATCTCACTGTGTTACCCTAATGCTGTGGACAACGGAGATGGAGGTGGAGGAGTCAGAGAACATGTAGCATATGTTTCTCCCAGTTTCAACATACTGCTAAATAAATGCCTCTCTTTATCAGAAAAGGCCTTTTCATGTAAAGTCAAAGCTGATTTCTGAAAATAAATAAATAAAAGGATGTAAACGAATGGAGTCACATGTAAAATGTTCTATGAACCTACATAACAACTCTAAATACAGTTACCTTCCTCATACAGAAATAATCAATATTAATACCTTAAGAGGATGAGAAAAACAAATAGAAAACCAAAACACTAACAACCTGATATGTGTTTTTTTTTTTTTTTTCCAGTATGGAAAAGATGCTTTTAGGTTCCAAAGAGAAGGAAAGGGCAAATTTAAGGTTCTATGTTGGATATAAGCACATATAAGAATTTACACTTATATTCTTATATACACTATATATATACATACACTTATATATAAGAATATATACTTATATAACCAATAACTTATATTGGTTAACTGTGACTGGTTAAACTAGGKTGTTTAGAATACTATAGAAAATGTATGTTACAAGTAGAAAGTAGACCAATTGGACAGAATAGAATGACGTAGAACTAGCGTAGAAAAAAAGGAGACAAAATTCATAATTCATTCATAATTCAATGCTCATTTGCATTGAAATATCTGTCACTGAGCACATGTTACACCAATTCGTCAAAGACTGCTGGCTCTCATTACAGACTAAATTTCTTTGGGTTTAAATCAACAAATTTCTCATGTGTTTGTTTCCCAGCGATTCAAGACACTTCTCTTCAGGTCATCACAGATGTAAAAACCATTTGGTTTATTCTGTCAGTTGAAATCTGACTTATGCTCCTAATGCCCTGTTACATTTAGGAAGCTTTCAGTGGATAAAACTGAAGAATATTTTTTCCTCATAGATTCTACATTGCCTACTTTCTAAAATTTGCTGTAACCTAAATGGTAACCATAGAAGTTCTGCAGGAAAGCAGAAATGCTTACTTTTTCCTATTCTACCTATAGAAAAACAAAGAATTATTATTACTGTAACATCTGAAACTAAGCAGCTTTCACAAGATATTAAAAGCAGACAGCATTTTTAGGTGCATTTATCTCCCACTTTGATAGCCTGCTGCAAACTGATGTCTTCTAGTACTCTAAGGAAATAAATACAGCAATGACATGAAATTTAGCTCTCAGTGCCTTTGCGAACAGAATATTCTTATGATTATACATTTTTTTCTGTCTTCTTAGACCAGKCCTTCATAAGGTAACTCCTTCTTTACAATAGACTGTGTTAAACCTAAAGAGTAGAAACCTAAAGAGTAAATATATTTTCTTTCTTGTCTCTCTTTCTTTACTGAAAACATAGTATACTTTGAGGTAAAAATGGACTGTCAGCTGGGAAAAGACAATTTTCCCTCTCCCCAGGGGATTCTGTATATGATTTAGATGGAAATTCAAAATTCATAAAAGTATTTGGACATCTGAGTAGAAAATTTGGCAAAAATGAGAGGTGCTAAACAGGTAAGCAGCTACATTTCTTAAAAAAGAAAAGTTCCATAAATCGTTAAGATATTACATTTTGTAGCTTATGTCAACATGTATCTGAAGTCAATGAAGACAGAGATGCTTTGTGAAAAGCACCTCATCCCTCCCATCCCCGTAATCTGGTCCCTGCCTCTGAAACTTGTGGCCCCACTGAGGCTTTCTGGCCATGACTGACTGGCCACAGGTTGGCGGGGACCCTAAAGAAAACAAAAGTGGCGGAAACTATTCAGTTACTCATAAAAATACTCACAGGTTTATGAGTAAAGCCACCTTGGTTGCTTTTCTTGTGCTTAATGCCATAGTTGAGAGATCAGCTCGCAGGAGAGGGGACTGTTTCTGAAGGGCCCTCTTGCTTGACCTGAGCCTAGCCTTCGTGCATGGGTGAACAGGATGGAATTAGGACTTGGGTAAAAATAACCCCAAAGAAAATGGCTTAGTTTAACCCCGATGAGTTTCATGATTTGCTTCAATGAGCAGCTGCCCCCACTTACCCTGGGGGCAGCGCTACTTGCCCTCCTTGCAGGGTGACCTTATTCCCTCCTTGGAGATGGGGGCATGGATCCATATCCCCCTCATCCTGCAGCAGCAGCCAGGCAGGAACAGGGCAGGACAGGGAGCAACCAACGAAGATTCAGTGGTCCCTTGTGGGGCTCTTTTGAGAGCAGGACAGAAGAGGCGCAAAGATACCGTGACTTGATATATTTTTAAGGATGTGCTGCAAAAAGCAGTAATTCTCTAAAAGCTGATTAGAAAAAAATACTCCAGTTTTATCGGGAATATCAGCTTTTCCCTCAGTCCCATCATTATGGAATCATTAAAGCCCTCCCTCCTCACCTCTGAAGCTGAGGGAGCTACTGTTTTACACGGAGAGCAATGCAACGGTGTCTCTGCTAAGGCATCGSCACTGCAGGTTCAGCACAGCCAAGGCCTCAGCAATAGAGCTGCCCGTTACAGGGGGATTTTTTTTAAGCTTTATTTTGTTAGAAATAAGGCCCTAAGATAGCTGACACCCAAGTCCTATCAGGAACATTAAGGTCACCCCTCATTTTTTTTTTGTTACCTGTATTATTCATGATACTTCAGGAGAAACAGTTTAGCATCACTCTTGGAGACCACACCAAATTTTCTCAGCTGGAAAGCAAAAGACCAGTCTCTTCTTCCCTCCCACCCACCTCACCAGATTTCACACTTTCACACTGATGATGCACTGAAAGACAAGTCAGAGGAAGTGTATGTCACCACGAAACATCTCGGGAATGTAGAGTGCTGCAGACGTGACCAGTGCTCTGCTTAGCCCATGGGTTTCTGTGGTCTTGCCTATGATGCAAGCGCAACCTGCAGCCTCCTGTGCAGCCCCTGTCCCTCTTCTCCTTYACATACCTGGGTTTCATCTCCAGAGGCAGCAGGAGAGGGTGATTGTAGGTCCTAAGGTCTAGACACAGACTCAGGATGTGGCCTCTCTGTGTACCTGGATTTAAGAAGCCACAATCTAAATGAAATGTGGGATACCACAGCACACCAGGAAAATGCTGTGCTACCTCAGACCAGGTGCAAGGGGAGAGGCTTCACAGGACAAGGACACATTCTGCAATGGCCAATCCAGGACTCATCCCTGGGTAATACACACAAGCTGTTACTTCTAAACACACTCAGATTTCGTTCATTTTGCACATTTTTCCCCCACCTTAACTAGCSTCACTAACAGTCTGTAAGGATCCCAATTCCAAAGCGGTGATTTTGTATGTACTTTTAAAAGTGCTGCTACTTTTCCATTAAAAACCTGTTACTTCCAAGAAAAGGAAGATGAAGAGAAAGGAGGTCGATACAAAGCTGCCAAACAGGCCTGTTAGCATGATATAAAATTCTACTTTTTGGATAAATCCATTTTATTAAGTTTAAAAAACCTCAAGATACTGCTTTAGCAAAAGCTCCTGAGATTAAAAGTTTATGGGTTTTTTTTTGTTTTTGTTTTCCTGCCTGCATAACTGTGAATCTATTTGATAAAAAAGACATGAAAACATAACTAATTCAGCAGCATTTCAGAAAACCAAAGGGCCTACATTCTTTATAAAAATGCCACAGAAGAATAGGAATTGGAAGCTGATGCTCAGCATCCCTTAGCAAAGGAACTGGCAGTATTTCCCCTTCCCACTAAGGCACACTTCTTACAAAATTAAACCAAACTCCATCAGAAAGGCCTGCAGCTTAAAGAGCCTGGCTCCAGGCAATGTGGAACAGCAACAGGACACACATGTCGGGTTTCTGCATCTAGCACCTTCCAAAAATATTCAAAACAATTTACCTACATTTCTGAAAGGTTCTTTTCTTATACTCTTGTAATACCAGAAATCCAACAGTTAATATACAATATTGTAATTGTATATTATTATAATACAATTCAGTTTCTCAGTTCCCAAGCACAGAAGACAACTGATAAATGTCCTTAGATGGCTTCCTCATGCAAAATTCAGGGTGCCTTTCCCTGGAGTTGGGAAAAAATGGTATATGAAAAAGCGGCTAAAGACAACACATAGACAAGACAGAGAATAATGCAGCTCCTGCCTGACAAAAATCTCCTACTAAATGGAATCCAATGCAGATTTCATCTACAACCCAGGTTTCCCAACAATCCCACCTGGGGCTACCAAGGATTTGAGAGACCATTAGGACTTGGGGTCTGGCATCTTTTCTTTAACAGTTCTTGATTATAATTACAGTTGTAATGGGCAGCTCTGCTTTAGTCAGACAGGACAACAACAATATATGAAACAAACAATAAAAACTATTGTTTTGGAGTAACGTGATGTGGACATTGTTCCTGTCCTATCTGCCATTGCTGGGCRATCAAGAGGAGGCAAAAGCCAAAGCCTTGGCATTAGGATTTACCCAGACCTTCTAATTTTCCTCAAGAAAAAAACAGAAGTCTGAGCTTGAAAATACCATTCTGCCACACAGCTAAGTCACCTTTACTGTTTATAAGGAAAATGTTATTTGCGGAGGTATCTACAAATACATGGTAGGCTTGAGACAAATTCAGATGCTATGACGCTCTGCCTCTACATTTTTTATCTGGAAGAACAGGAAGATGCATTTATTCAACCATGTATACATAGGTGTATCTATACCGTATGTCAAATATGGTCAAATAAATTCCCTTYTAAGAGCAGTAAATTTTGTGCAGTTTTACTTGTTATTGTCCCATAGGATCAAATGAAATAGGGAAACAGGTGTTGTTTTTGAGGTTGCTCTAAGTCTCTATGGCATGTGCCAGGTGAGTGAGAGCCTAACACTTGGCTATAGATGTTTTCCTCCATTTTAGCATGCATTTCACTTTATTAATGCATGTTAAAACACAAAACTTTTTCATACTATATAATCTAGATCATACTAGTCAAAATATATTTAGTGTTCTTAAATTGTATTAGCACCAAAATGAACCCCAAGAACAGAAAGGAGGAAGTTATATTGATAAACAGGGTATATGATAAACAGGGTATAATGATAATGCAAACTTTATATGCCTGTAAACGCCAGCTCTTGGGCACCTTACATCTAATACATTAAGAAGATTTGCCAGTTAACTGCCACCTTTGGATTTCTGCACTTGAACTTGTTATCTTAACTGGGGCAGACCCTGCAATATAAACATACCTGCAATATCTAGCCCCTTGGTAAGACTCTATAGAGCCAAGAAACTGCCTTTAGATTATCCCTTATGTGCCTTGTGTCTGACACACGCTGTATATCTCAGAAAAAGAACATTTATTCACTGACCTCAAAAATCAAACCCAAGTCGGCCTGCTGTTGGATACTTCTGAAGTTGTAAGTCACTAGAGAGGATTTTAAAATCCAGTATTATAGTTGCTATAAAAAAAAAGAATAATAATTCTATCACTAAAGTACACAACAATACTAAGTATGTAAATTAAAGGTTACTCAAGCTAAGAAATGTGAAATTCAGACTGAAGAATCTGTATCTCATACCAACAAAATAATATCTGCTAAGTAATTCTGAGACTTTTGACAGGTGGGTTAAAATAAAGTAGTACTGAATATTACACCAATTTTTACTCAGGCCCTTCATACACTATTGTAACAGATACTTGGTAAAGTTGACTCTTCATCTGCAGCCCTTCCTTGGCATTGTTCTCCCTTATAGGTGCAGAACGTTGTCACTTGAAATGCTTTACATCAGTCACCTGTCACCAGCACTGCAATCAAAGTGACATCTTCAGAATGGGGGGTCTGCTTGCACCCGGATGCAGGGACACAAAACTCTCTAATATTAATCGAAGTCACATGTATCTACTGCYAAGAGGTGAGACCTGTTACTTTCATTATTTTGCTTTAATCTTCGAGTATTTTGCTTTCCACTTTTGTTCCCTAATTTTAAAAACGCTCATTGTKATGTTTTCAAAGGAGTACCAGATAACATTAAAATAGTGCTAGAAGCTGAACACTGTTATTAGATAAAAGTGGCTCTAATGCATTAGGAGGTGTTGAGTTAATAGGAAAACAGCTTTGATTCACTAGCCTCTGTCTAACATGCCACTACAACAGAAGTAAAAAGGCAGTGGGCAACTCCCCTCTAATCACCTCCTGTTAGCTGCAACTATAGGCAAATTGCTAGTGAGGATTAAGTGGGGAGACTATCACAGGATCAGTGTCAAGCAGAAAAAAGACTCAATTTGTGAGCAATCATGACTCCCTAATCACTTCCCCAAGAGCTTTAGGAATCGCTGACTGTAGTCGGCACAAGTGTGGCCACATCATATGTACAGATAACCTGAAATAATAAGCAGCTTCCTTTACCATGAGATATATGATTACGCTACTTTTTTTTAGGGAAATTTGTGTGTATACACACACACACACACATATGGAATGGTTAAGGAGATAGAGAATACAGCAAATAAGGGCCTAAAAATATATTCTGTATACTAATCCTGTATATTTCTGATATTTCTGAAATTTAGATGTATGGCTGATGACCCCATGAATGCACACCRAGTTAAGCTAAAACTTGGAGGGTTTAAAGACAGTGATACAAACAGAAATCTATCCCTGATGTATATATACGTATATACATAAAGAAAAAAGAATATACTACAGCAATACTGCTCCACATATGAACAGGAACAGAGAAGCGGATGATTATATACCTTCAGGCAGTTATTAGTGCATTATTCCTTACTGATAAATTTATTTTCAGTTACTTTCTTAGTGACTTCCCTTTACACAAAGCCAAAAACTGAGAAGTATTTGTAAAAGTCATTTGCTCTTTTAAATAATAAAAATACAAATTGAAAACACCTAGATAAACACCTAATATTCAATCTGAAAATTATCTCATCAATAGTGTTTTTGTATATGTACCACAATGTATTATAACAAACAATGAAATCATGCATTAGATTATAAAACTCAGTAAAGACTACATGCGCTAGCTGCAAAACACCTGGTAGGTGGCCCAATAAATGAGAACATTTTAGAGATCACAAGGTTTCATTCTACCTTTGTAGTCTGAGTTGCAAAGCAGATGGTTCTAATGCTCAATCAAAAATGAGATTTCTCACTGTGGCTTTACATGACCTAATTTCTTGATATCAGAAAGAACAAAATTAATGAATATTCAGTTATGCTAAAAAAAGACTGTTTTTAGCATAATATATCTTTCGAAGCTCCTACCGTACTAATTGTCAAAATAAAATAAGGCATTGCTCGATACAGACACATTGGGCKTTTAGTGAGAGCAGAGGGAAAAAAACAGCATAAGCAAATGTCAAAATGAGACTGAACTCATAAAAGCACTTACTGTTTTCTTGTTTAAACATGTYTCATCATTAAATGGGAGCAATTCCCTTATAAAATTCAAGGCGAAAGACCTTTTTAAGAACAAAGTGAACTGTTACCAATACCCCTTTACAAACAATAAGCTTCAACAGTTGTGGCGTTTCTACTGAAGTGCAAGCTGCAGTGCTCGTGCATCTCAAAATGTGGCATCACCAGCATCAGAGCAGGAAAAAGGAATAAAAAACCCCACACAATTAGGGCTCTGTAATCAATCAATGCCACTTCCTGCTACCGAGGTACCGATAATCTTACAAGCATTAAAGCAGCATCCAACCAGCCCCCCCGAACGCCGCCTCGGGTTTGCCTTCCTCCCAGCCTCCAACTGCACCCGGCATCATTATAATGACATTACCAACTACCTTCGTGGAACTAA
>NW_020455854.1:2666955-2709455 GCF_003342845.1 Nothoprocta perdicaria | reverse complement strand
CTGCATTTATTGGCGATGCTGGAAGAAATGATATGCTACACAGCTGTTCCTAAGGGATTATTCTAAAGTTAGGGTTTCTTAAATCAAACATTTCACCTTGGAGGAAGGGAGGCATTTCCCTGCACGTTCTGCAAGACACACGTGCTAACAGCCCGAAACAAATGAAAAAAACCCTTCCCAATTCACTGAACTGGAGAAAACACCGAAGCAAAATCTGCAGTTCCCGTTCTTATTTATCCCATCCCTTCAATGCCAGCGGGGCACATACCCGAGCAAGAACTACTGCACTTACRTTATAGCCTTGGTCCACTGGCAGCCTAGAGCATACCAGGTTTTGAAAAAACACGCCATCGAGCTATATAAAACAGGCAGCAATCAGGAGGAAATTATATTTCAAGTGCCCCAAATTAACAGCAAATGTGAGAAATATTCCCTTTGATCCCCCGCCGGATTGCAGCGATGTGGCTGTTTGTGTAACCCTTTACTTTGAATCTCACTTTGGAAGCATGGGARGAACAAAGCGTGGCAAGCCGAGATTTATGCAATGCACGGGAAAAAAAAAATATTTCAGTCAATATGAACAATGCTCACTGTACTTCCCTTAAAGATATATATATATATATATGATGAAAACCAGTAAGGGAGACTAGAATAGTCCCTCTACAAAATACAAATGCCGCCAGCTTTGAACTCTGTAAAAGCTCAGATTCAGACCCAGCTTCCAGCCAGTCTCTCACTTTGCACCAGGGCAAACCAGAATCGCCATCCTTGGAGCAGAGCCCATCTCCAGCTCTGACYCTTGGAGACATTTCAGGGTACAGTACCCACCGCATTTTATCATAAATCAACACCAAAGGCATGGTGTTTTATTTGACGTATTTGTAGCGCACTGCAACATAACAGCAAATTATTTCTCAGCTCATATACCAACATAAAGCACAGAGAATTTAAAGCATATCACATTTGGAAAACAATCAGAATTTTAATATATGGAATTATATACAGGATTTTGCTATTTGCATTAGCACCTTCAATAACAATTTCCCAGGCTAAACACTGGGACGTACAACTGCAGAATTAAATGAGCAGAGCTTTACACGTGAAAGTGACTTTCAAAACATATATTTTATCTGGATTATAATTGTTAATGAAAGATATTTTCATTAATTGGCCAGCACCCTCATTTCATTATCTTAGACAAGAGAAGCAGGGACTGTAAGTAGGCATTGTAATTTTAAAGTAATGCAATCCTTCATCTGACTAGAATACAATATGAATATTTCACTATCTGAATGACTCTAATTTTTCACTTACTGCTCAGGCAGAACTGATTCAAGACAGCACTCCATTTTTTTTAAAAAGATGCATGGGTTCAAAAGTGCATGCCAACATATGGACATAGAGTAATTCTTTAAAAACTCAGCACTGCAGGCTATGAAGAGCAGATCTTATACAGAAAAAAAAAGATCAATATAAAGAAAAAATTGTTCTAGATGTAATTGAAGTCATACATTTTTACACGACTTCTGCTATACACCCAATTACTGCTATTTATCAAAGAGCAGACAACATTGAACCTGACAGCATAAAAAACAAATTTTACTAAGTCAGGAAAAAAAAAAAAAAGGAAAGAAAAAAAATCATCAGAAAGGGAAGGAAAAAAGATACAAATAATAAATAATTCAATATTCTGGAGGAAAGCTCTTGCAGAAAGGGCCTGACTGATTCAAACATCAGACGTGAGGCTGACAAGAGAGATATCGATTTAGACAATTCTATCATTATTATTCCAGCCCGACTCCTTCAGAAAAGCTGTTCTTTTTGCCCCTGTTTTTATTGCTATAACTATCAACCTTTCCTCTTCCATACCTTTCTCTCTTTGAACTTGTATTCATTACTGCTTTAATCTCAGCCGGGTATAAAACAACAAATAGAAATCCTAGGCTCATTTATTTGAAGAGTTCTTTTTTAAGACAYAGTGCTGAAAAATATTTGCTTTATACACACACGTGTTTTTAATACTTCCTTAAAATAGGTCAAGCGCTTCGCAAAGTTTGCGGTTACGAGAAGAACAGGTCTTCAGATTCAGGATTAAACACACCTAAGACCACAACACTGCTTACCTCCAGTCCAACTTTGCTAAACACATGCCTTAAACTAATGTACCAYCAAATATTTTCAAACTTACTTTAAATTAGAGCAAAACCAACCTATACTGTTGGGTAAATTAGAGCAAAGCCAACCCTATATTGTTGTTTGTTTTCCCCTGCCCAGATAGGACTACACCTCTCTAGATATTTCCTAAAAAAAAGTCCTTATAGGTCARTGCAAATCACTAAAATGAAGCTGTATAATTACTAGAAGAAAGCATTCCTCCATTAGGCATCTGCAAGCAGAACTATTTCTGCACTGTTCAATGTGTTAATTACAAGCAGATAGGATATGCCACAGAAAATTAACAGTCTTGCAAAGGCATCAGAGGTAAACACAGAAAACAGGAGCTGCTTAAGGGTCAGGAGAGCAAGTCAATTTTGAAGAAAGATAAAAGAACTGTCATGTATATGATTGCTTATGAAAGAGAAGAGGGCAATCCTGCCTTGTTATCATCAGTTAATTAGGCACTACAGTCAGGCATGCATACACTGCAACATTTGCCATGGTAATCAAATGTATTATTCAACTGTGAAACCAAACAAAAGCAACGGCAACTCCGGCGAGGAAGAATACAATTTGCCCACACAAAGGTGCTGAATTAACTTTACATAAGAGTTAAAAGGACACGCAGGAAAATGTTATATTAACTTTTTTTTTGTCTGAAAAACAGCACTGCCTTTTAATTCAGAATAAAATCCCACTTCCAAAGCAAATATTAGAGCCATTATCTTTTCCAAATTTCATTCACATGCAAGGTGATGACCTTTGCAAGCAAAGATGAGGGTAATAAAAGGCAATTCGCAGTGCGGTACGATTGTGTTATGCCTTTAATATAAATATGACAGTGAGACTAGTAAATGCTCTCTAGGCGAAGCACACTACCTCACAAGTCAAAAAAAAAAAAAAAAGGCAATATACAACATTTTCCCTATCCTGAGCTATAACTGCTAGCAAAAATAAACCTAATACCTGCTCTGCAAATGATGTGGTGACACTATGTGATAAGGAGCTGATCAATCCCTTTAAGGCTTTTAAGGCTTTTACCCCCTTTGCTATATCTATCTAYCTACCTATATACACACAGTCTTTTTTTCAGTTCATACAAAATGGATGGGTTTGGCCTAATTTTTATTAGGCTGGATGGTAGACATCCAGTATTAAGATACACAACAAAACTAGGGTAACATCAACCATGGAACGTGTCATTATGACACACACCTCACACACACTGGGTTATATTGGCAGAGCTGGGAGAGATCCCCCAAGGTTTCCTCTCTGTGTTTCAGGCATTCTGTGGACAGCAGCTTTGCTAAAAATGCTACTAGATGATGTGCAGACACAAACAAGTGTCTTCAATATGTATCTGCTATACACGATGGCTTTACTTCTTCGATTAAAACAGGAGATACCCTGTACCAGATCCCCCCAAAGACTTCGATACATTAATCCCACACAGTGGCAGTTGAGAGCCATGAAGCTACACTGAAGAGCTTCCAAGCTTCCTACGAGGACAAAAACAAAACCCATGAGATTCATCCAAATGCAAAACTAACCAACCAATCCACCTCACCAGCCCTCCCAGGTCCTTCTCTAGAAGACAGAGGGTCACCTGGAAAWCCATAAAAAAGATTTCATCCACGGAGAAACTCCATGGGCTGCTGTGGCCTGGTGTGGTCACCAGGACTACACAGCAGCAGAAGATACTGTGGAGCAGCTAAGAGGCCTCCGGGTGCAAGCACAGAGCCACCGCGTGACTGAGAGGAGAAGGGACATTTGCAGATCATCTGTAGTCCAACTTCCTGCTCAAGCAGGGTCACCTAGAGTTCGTTGCATAGGATCATGACCAGGTGGGTGTCGAGCATCTCTGGAGAAGGAGCCTCCACGACCTCTCCAGGCAACCTGCWCTGGTGCTCTGTCACCCTCAGAGTCAGGAAGTTTTTCCTCAAATTCAGGCATATCTTCCCATGCTTCCATTTTTGGCCTTGCCTCTTGTCCCAGCACTCATCAGTCTCTCTCACCAACAGTTCACACCAGCTCCACCTAAATTCTCATCTTCTATGCTCAAGTAGCTCTTTCAACACACATCCATGCTGAACACAAATGACAGCAAGATAAAAGATCCCCTTTCTTAAACTTTCAGATGACAATTTTCAATGCATCTATGTTTCCTTTCCGCAAGAAAAGACAAGCAAGAAAAAATACACTCAACGTTGGAAGATTAAGCCAAGCTGGATCTCCCTACAGTGGTGGTTGTTTATGAAAACAGGCATGTTTCCTCCCAGGATAAACAAAACAGGATGGCAAGGCGAGAATATAATTTGTACTTTCTTGGGCCAGTGTTGCAGGATCTTCTGCAGTTCCTCACGGCCACGTTCTAGCTTCCTCTTCCCRGAAGAAAACTAGGGCTGTCTTTGCATTTAGTCTAGAATATCCAAAATACATTAAAGAAAACATCTTTGCTGGATGTGGGGGTACAGATTAGTTWCTGCAAACACCAGTCAAAAGAACAGTAAAAACACAAAATTATGTGGCAGAGTATTACTTATTATGTGACTGCTGCTCTCACAAAGATATATACTCGAAATTAATGCAATCAAAGTATATCCAACAAATCAGGATTTTTGAATGCCTCTCTCTTTTCCACATCTTCCTTCACTCCTCACAATATTCTCAATGTTTGACCATTCCTACTCAAATACTGGAGAAAATAACATGATACAGAAGTCTCTTTTCTCACAGAATTAGTTTAACATGGATCAATATGAAACTTAAGTGTTACTGTGATCTCAAAGCCTTCAGTGTCCAAGCATACAGTAAGCCATGAGAAAGCAGTAATATCTGTTTCTCTGGCACAGAGATTTTCTTTTAGTCAGTCTGTCACTTCCCATTTCAGTTCACAAAATGCTGAATGCAGCTCATCCTTGGACAAATAGCACACTTCCACGAAACACAAGATGTGAGGAATTGTTTCAGAGTGGAGATTTACAAAGAGAAACGAAATAGATTTACAAGAAATTGCACAAGCTTCAAGAGACAGAGATGAATTCAGGTAAAAAACATAACTCAATAAACACTTGAATTTTCTCCCATCTTTTCAGAAATGCCTAGAACATTTTGTCAGAAAAAGCTTAATAATAGTTAAAAAAAATTAAAAATCAACTCCAGACAAGCTTTCTAACTTTGCAAACAAATGGAGTTCACATCCTCATTTCATTCATCAATGAAATTGCTTATGCTGATCAGGGATAGAAGCGCTGACTACTAAATCTGTATTGGCCCGATACATGCGACAACTGGGTTTTCATAATCTAGAGATGTGAATGTGTCCAGTAGTCAACACACAAAATACTTGGACACACACAAAAAAAGTTACTATTCTGCTAAATTAATTCACTTTATTCTGATTTATATGTGGTAGCATTTACAAAGGCTGGACTTATTTAGCTGCAAATTAAGTTGAACGTGAAATAATTCCTAACTCTTTTCAGATCTGCAGGTCACATCACTTGTAATCAATCTACAAATACTCTGCCAATTGTGTTAGCAACTCCCACCAAAACCGACAGCACTTTTGTCAAGGACTGGTCATAGAATATGTATCCTACAAGAACATATATAGTTACGTGATGTACAGAGAGGGATGGCTACATAAGTAAAATCAGCAATTTCAGAAWAAGGGAAAACCTCTTAAATATGTAAAATATACTGAATACACCCTGAAAAAAATTTCCAAGAACCATTTTAGCAGGTCCCATTTCTGACTTTCTCCAGGACACCACTCCCTTTGTAGAAGTCTGTATCAAAGTCGAACACTAATAACCATTTCCCCCTCATTACAACTTGCTTCATCTCCTGCTTTTAGTCTTGCTTTTTTCCTCAAGTGCTGATGTGGATCTGGCACACAGCAAATCCTGCTGTTGCTTTGATAGCTACTAAGACTTTTGCTGGTATTCAGAAATCAATAGTGCTCCAAACAGAAAAAAACTTCTATTTTGAAGATAAGAAGCTCCAGATATCTGTGGCTGCTTATGTTGTCAAATAAAAATAATTAAAAAAAACCCCAACGTGCAGTTTTTATTTGAAACATTTATGGATTTAATTGAAAGAATTATGAAATATGAAATAAGGCATTTAATACATTATTTCTTCTCCCCAGAAATAATTTTCGCACCTCTTAATTTCAAAGAATATAAGCTTATACTTGCCCTTAAATGAAAGAATTTAGCATTTTTTTCTTGCAGCATCTTAAATATTTAACATAGAAATCAAATTAGCTATTCAATACCTTAAATTCCTGTTTGYTTGTTTGTTTAAAGCCTGAATGAGAAATGCATTTGGAACAATTTCTATCTCAAAGAATTCTCAATCCTTTGAAACTGCTTTTGGTGGTCAAGGACCTAATTTTGTAAATCATCCTATCCCACACTAGAGAATCATCTACAAATATAATTGGACTTTCCTATCTGTGTAATTCATGAATGCCAATTAAATCTCTGAAGAAAATCTTTATACTTTAAAACTCCAATTTTTAGGTTACATGAGGCTTTAAAACTTCAAATAGTGCATATCTGCTTTGTACCAAAGTCAGATTCTCAGYGGTATTGCACTATTTCTTGTTGATGCATGTTATAAAAAACGATTTTCAAGAATAAGGGTCAACATGGCGCCACAGAATTATTACCATCAACTCAATTTAGTTTTTCAGCCCCTTAATTTTAAGACATTGCAGTTTTATCATTTTTTTTTGCCACACTTTAATTTGCTTGATTGTTAGGCAAGTACCATATCAAAGCAGTGAGACTAAAGTGGAATTTCACGCTCTTGAACTTCAGTGAGGAATGCCCACCAGCCAGAATCACAGAATACAACACAACCTTGAATTTCTTAGGCATCATCTAGCTCTCAAAGAAAGCAGATAGGTGGTGGATAAAGAAATACAGATGTCTGGGAAGGCTAAGTGCATTATGAAAAGCTTGTATTTCACACAAATACTATTTCCTGATTATAATAGTGTCAGATGGTATTTTTTTTTTTCTACATCAGCAGGAAATAACAACASTGTGATTTTAACAATCTCTATGAACGTGTAAAATAAATTAAACATACAGTCTTTTGCATTATCTTTCAATGGGATTGTGCTGAGAAGGGGTATGGATATGATTATGGTATTAGCTTTTCCTCTTTTGCATTTAGAACCTCTCTCCAGCGCTCAGAGTGATAGAATAAAAAAGTATCCTCAATCCACTAAAAATAAATACTTCTGTTATATTCTGTTGCTTCAACAATGAATAAAACAACCATGCAGGCTTATAATATCAATTCACAGGGCTCTTTCTGCTTCACTGAACTGTTACTGAAAGGTTCAGAACAAAGCTACAGGCAGATCGGACAAAGCTGCTCTAACAGGATTTACATTATACTCCAACTGATAAGACCACATCAGAGAACTGCTCAATCTTCAGTACCTTTGATTAGAATAGCACCAGGGCTGCGAGTATTTCGCCTCTGAGCACCTGATCACAGCATCGGTATTACACTTACTGGCTTAAGTGTTGATCTAATCTCTCGCTGGTRGGGTAATTTATGTCTCCTCTTTCTCGTCCTCCCTCTCCCTCAAGTACGATTGGATGGCAATAAAATGGGAACCCGGGAAAACTACTGCAATGTTAGGCTGTTCTACATGCACACATACGATAACAAAAAGAAGGAGAGAATGTGAACACCTTTTTGTGATCTAAATTTTCAGTAATTAAGATATGCTATTTGCAAATTATTGCCACGTTTTAGTGGAGGCAGGGAGACAGAATGAGGAAGATGATATCCCCAGGGAGGGCAAACATGACACACTATAAATAATTAATTAAACACTGCCAGGTGAAGTCACTGCCAAAGGCTTCTCAGAAGGGAGAGCATCCTTTGTACAGACTCTGCCATAGCCACATTTCTAAACATATTTAGAATAATTGCCACATTTCATTTCCCCCTTTTCCCCACATGCCGCATTTCTCTTGGCAATCCACAGCGATGCTGCCTCACTGAATTTTTGTTTCATCTTTGCTGTTAAACACTACGTCCTATACATCACTTCTGCATGGCAATAAATTCAAGACTTCAATTCTATAAAACACAACAGAAAACAACACTGCATTTACAAAGTACTATGCTAGTGATTACTGATTACAAAAGCTTTTAATCCCTAAAAGTTCTGTGCGTGCTACAGCAAGTAGGTTTTGCATCACCATCACTAGCAGATGTCGATGACACCTTCTCTGACAGCCACTATCATGTTGCCCCTGRTCCAGTCTCTTTTGACTTAAACCATGCTAACACTTGAGCAGCGGTTCAAAAAACCAGTATTGCAATTAAAATGCACATCGCTTTTTATGTCACAAGCACAACGGCTGCACTCGCCGGGGAGGCAGGGGAGAAACTGCTCTGCACCAAGTCTCCCAATTGATTCCTGCTGCTACCAGTGCTSTTTGCCTGCCCATTTTGCACTGCAATTTTGTGAGCAGTCACAAGTTTGGGGCTCTGATTTCCTCAAGAAGACCTTGGCTTTTGCAAGCACATTTTATTCCCGGAGTGAGAAAAAAACTTGGACAAAATTGGCTTATGCTATACAGAGCTCCTGACTCAGCAAAAAAAAAAAAAAAAAAAAAAAAAAAAAAAAAAAAAAAAAAAAGCAAATAAAAGAAAGAAACATCTTTACGGCACTTTGAAGTCTATAGTGATTTTGCTTCCTGGAATGAAAAAGCACAAACAAGCTTAATTTTGTTTGAATAGTTTGAAAAATTATTCCCTAGCATTAAGATAGAGTAGAGCAGAACAACAAGTCTGTAGCTGCCTGTTAAATTTGTGGGTCATTCATGTACAGCGAATGGACTTGCACCAAAAAGTGCCTTTTTAAGAACATGATGCCTATAGGGAATGTCACTCTTGTATCAACTGTTTTGATTCCCTGTGCTTTGCTCCCAGGTGGAGATGAGCTCCTAAGTCCAGGGAGAAGATTCCCCCTAAATCAGGGGGAAGATGCTCATGCTTCTGTAACAGGATTTAATAGCTGTATTCCTGATTGCTTGCACACATGATGCAAACTTCCACTTAAGTGATAAACTTTGCTTTGGCTATATGTTCTTTGGCAGCACCTGGTGGAATTTGGATAAAACTACAGTATTACTATAAAAGAAGAGTTGAAGCAATTTTAGGACTTTTCGTAGGCATTCCTCTAAAGAAGTCACTTCTTAAGTTATTTGCTCCTAATTTGATACTTCAGACACAAGCAAGAACGTTAAGTTTACATGGAATATTTTATTAACTTTGCCAAAACATCAAGGAGTAATTTTGTAACTTCAAATATCTCCATATTAAAATCATTCCAATATTTAGATCTAGTCCTCAGAGTAGCAGTCAGCTTCTGTGCTATTCTAGTGAACTAAAAAAAAAAGTAAATAAAATCAAAACCTGCAACCATATCAAAGTTCAACCTGTAGGAAAAAAATGTGTTTCACATTTACCCACACATAAACTCACAGCGAGTAAAACAGACATCTGAACACAAAAATAAAAATGCAATGAAATGAGAGATGTGTTTCTAAAGAAATTTTAGAGAAAGCCCATGTCCATATCTGGCAGCTGCCTCTGTCAAGGACTAGTAAAAYCTTTTCTGTTTTGTCATCAGAAGAACAAAATCATTCAAACTAAACAGAGAACGGGTAGATATTCAGATATTATCTGGTTTTGGTTCAGAGCCTCTAAATTATAATGTCCTATCAGAAACTATTCACACGAGGCTAGGGGGAAGGGAGTTCTCCTCAAAGTAATACTATAGGAAGTATTTAGCATATTATGTGCCTGTGGCTGTCAAATTAGTCTCATTTGAAATACTGTAATTAACAGAAGGGAGCCTAACATACTTATCACAGTAAGCCACTTGTATTCAAATCATGCTGAAGAGTTTTGAAGCCCCRAAACATCATTTTTCTTTCACTCCCAAAGCACTAAAACCCAGCAGCATTTTACCCCAATAATAACCTTTAAAAAGCATTTGTGATTTGATTTATGTTCCTCTTTATGAAGTCTAGGAATAAATTAATGARGTAAAACCATTCACACAGGTGAGGTCATCTTTAAATGAAAATTTTCAAGTTACTAAAATGCATTTTAAAAAACCCACAATTAYTAGGAATTAATTGTATTAATAGCCAAGATTCACATTGTTTGTACCCTACTCTCTTTTAATAAAAGCAGTKTAGTGTTCTGAAGCTCATAAATGCACCATCTCCTCCTCAATTTGGCTTTGAGATGTCAAGAATTTTTGTCAAGCAATATTAAAACCAGTATGGGATTACCCTAAGACTACATCCTTCCACCCAGGCTTTGGTTCATTCGTGCTGCAAGCTCTTGGTACCATAGGCTGCAGCTTGAGCCAGGACAAGAAGTGTAAACCACTAGGTTTCCCTRTATACAGAGGATACACATATCACTCTAATATATATTAAACCACCTTGCAGGGTGAATGCAGTTGCACAGTGTGCAAGGACTTCTTGCATCTGCTCTCAATAGGAAGGGAAGGAAACCTGCACCCCCTTAGCAAACAGYAACTCCGCACAGGCTCTGTGTCTCACACTGTGAGTGCCTCAAAAATAAGCACTGCATAGGCTCCCCATCCATACTCAAGAGACAGGATAAGCCACGTGACTGCACATTTCCATATGTGCTCCCAATAGTAGAAGAAGAAAGCTCTGCACTCTGCAAATCAGGATGTTGCAAATAAGCTTGAGGTAAATAAGCTCTTGAATTAATGCTTTTAGGCCTTCCTTTGCTCTTGATTCAACTGCTTTAAGAAACTTCTAACTACTCAGTAGCATTATAGTCTTTTTCTCTTTTAATAACAAGTTTGGTGCAATTTAGAGCACGCGTATCTTCATTTATTTTAGATCTGCAGAAGTCAGGGAGAAGAGCGAGGCAGGAGACAAAAGGTCCCACAACTGGAGTTCAAGCTCCAATTTCTTTAAATGCGTTTACTTGAAGGCTCTAAAAGCCATGTTATAGTTTAATCTTTCTCAAATTGTTCAGTTTCTGCTAGATTTAGCACTTTTGTCCCTTTGTATTCACAGACTTCACACAGCTTCTCCCAAGCTGGCAGGCCAACATATTAGAAATAAAATGCAATTCTGGTATCTGACACTTCAATTTAGCTTCTTCAGTAGCAAAGATCATCAACTGCACTGCTTTCTCCCATGACAGAAGATCACCTAAATATCACTTAACTGATGTGAGCTCTGTTGGTAATGCACACACTGTCTCCCCACTACATTACCACCACGCTGCCTAGAACAAAAATCAATTTTTAATTGACTGGATTATTTGAGGAATGTGGCCCATCCGCTGCGCGGTGTTGATGGATTCTCCTAGTTTTCCTGTCAGCAAAGAGTGTAAAATTTCAGGCACCTCCACTACAGCAATTCAAGGATTTATCCAGAAGCCAGACGAACAGAACAACGTTAGAGTGTTCTCTGTATATCCCCTCTATTATTTCCCCCTCTCACTAATGCAGTTAACTCTCTCAACCACAGCACGAATGAAGGAACTGCAATGACAATGGAAAGATGCTTGGTTAAGRCTGAAATGACACTTTGCAGAGGATTTAAATGAATAAGGAACAGGCTCAACTACAATGCAGTTAGAAAATTTCCTTTGAAGGTCTGCACTAAAAGCATTCCACCGGCTARGGAGTATGGACAGATACAAAATTCCAGGGCAATCCTGGTCCAAGAGGCCACCAGCTCCTAGCTAAGCACTGACTCCTAGCTAAGTGTCATCACTGCTTCCCTCAGCCAGCAGGAAAGACCGCTCAAAACCACTGTTGTCTTGAGATGCCAAACCAAGGAATTAAGGCTTGTCATTTAAAGGGAACATTATACAAATGAAAAAAAAAAAAAAAAAAAAAAGAAAAAAGAAAAAAGAAAAAAGAAAAGAAAAAAGAAGAAAAAAAAGGAGATAGGTGGGTGTCAAACATGTGACACTTAATCAGTAAACATTGCAGTATGCTATTTTATGAAGGCCAATTTAAGGTATTCATTGAGTATCTTGTCTAGAAACTCTAAAAGTTTCAATCACTTCAAAGAGTTTTCTGACAGGTTAGGTGTATCATTTCACTTTTATCTCTCATGTTCTTACTACTCAGACAAAAGACAGCTGCACTGAAGTACTCACTAAACAGAATATTCTAGCCTTATACTGCAGTCCTTTTCTGCATTTTTCAACTGCCAAATTCTGCACCGTATTCATATATTTTTAGTGGAGCCAATCTGATCAATGGAGGATTTTTGAGAATTACTAAAGTTTCAGAAATCACAAATTCAGTATCTTGATGAGTCAGTGAAGATGCATGTGAATTTATATTTGGTATCTAACATTTCCAAGTCTCTGTTCACAAAGCACCAAAACACATATTTATCTTTAAACAAATTGTTTAAAGCTTGACTTGAAAGGCAACATGGCTCCACGCTGCCATGATTCTAGGTGTCAATACCTACATTTTTGGGCTAGAGATATCTACATATCTGTAGATACCTGTAGATATGGGTTATAGATTTAACACAGTCATATAATGTTTAATTTGGGTTAAGACCATCATCAGGATGAACTGACCTCTCCAAGTTTGTATCAGAGGAGCAGTTTGGGCGCACAGCATCATCTGTCATGTAGGAAATCGTCCTAAAAGCCAGATTTCCTATATTAAAYGATACTCTAAAACCTTATTATCAAACTTCATATATTGTGGAAGTTGATACCTTCAGAAAACTGCTAGTCTCCTCCACTTCAACAACTGCAAACTCTGTTTTCTCAGAGTTCAATCCAGCTGTTCTACCTTCCAAAAGAAGAAGGAAAAAAAAAATTGTATTTAAAATGGAACTTGTGCTTTGAAGACAAAAAGAAGACAAAAGCATGATTAAAAATACTAGGTACACATTAGAGTAGGTTCTTCCATCCTAAGCTGCAGAATCAGGATCACATTCATGGTCTCGGTTGAAAGGTATAATTATTTCATATGCTACTAATGTCTACTTCCAGTACAGTTCTCTCTTCCTCCAAGTGCTGGGGAACTATGAGCGTACTGGAAACYCTGACTGCAATGTCAGGAGCACATAGGCTAAATTAAGGTATATTTCTTAAAAATGCATTCAAAAAATATTCTGTTCCTCTAGAAATGCTATTTAATAGCAGAAAATCAAGGGAAGAATCCTCTTAATCTATGGATTTCACAGAGTAAAAGTAAAGTGCAAGGCTTATACCAGGGTCCAGGTGCCCACAGGACATAATTCACCCCATGAAAACACTTGTAGTAACTAATTCAGCTTAGTAACCTCAGCTACAACTGCAGTGCCACTGAAATCTACAGTTTTAATAGCCTATATTCCCAGAAAAAGTCTCYATCTTACAAAGAGGCATAAAGGCAATTCCTACTTCCTATTAACTTGTCTTCAAACAGGCTTTGCCTTTTCTAGAGTTATCCTTGCTTTTGTAGAGTTCTGTACAAATAAGCTTAGGAAAAGAGTACATAAGACACAACAGCTTGCTCAACTAATGTAAATGACTGGACATGCTACCTAATGTGAATGAATCTGCATGTTGCTTTTCCAATAACATCTCAGACTTGTATACCACAGTTCTGTACCACAGTGTGGTATTATGCTCCAAAACACTTAAAAGATGGTCATACATTTTGGAAGGATATCTTCAAACTCTTCTTCATTTACTTATTATGATAATTGAAAGATTGCAGATTTTTTCTTCTCTTAATGAGCAAAAATTTAGTTTGAATGCAACTCTGAAATTGGCCCGAGGATAAATTGACAATGAGGCAGATAACAATCTTGGTTTAATAAAAACAGCAATAATATGCTACTCTTGCATAGCAAATTCCACCAGTTCTTTATAGAGCAGACAGTTATCATTACCCCATTTTATAAATCAATAAATTATAAATACAGACAAGTTGAAACTAACATTTGCAAAGAGCGCTTCTGATCCTGGGATCGGACGGGTTTTCCAAAATGTACCTCATGTCTTAAAAATCAAACACCTGTGTCTAATGTCAACTGCACAACAGCTGAGATACCTAAGGAAAAAAAAGCATTTAAAAAAATCCCCAAAGATTAAAAAAAAAAAAAAGTATAAATTCCAAGACAAAAGGGAGAAATCTTTGGTGTCTGACAGTTTACCTTTGGACTTCTTCAGTTGCTGTGCAGCTTTAACAATTGCCCAGCATTCTGAATTGATATTCTTTTCAGACAAGAAACTAACACTTCCGTAACTGTAAAATTAAGGCTGTTCTGCACTGGATCCTATGAAGCGTTTGGCACAGCAGCCTTGGGGCTCTGTCTGTTGCAGGTCACTACAGTAAACGCGGGACAGAACAAGCAGCACATCAGCAGCTTGCACATTCATTCCAACTTCTCCGGGATATTTCCCCACATAGATCATCTCCTCACAACACAGAGTTGCACTAGAAGACAAGGGTTCGATGAGACACCTACCTAAGCAAGCAGCTGTCTTGATGCAGTGATTTAATCTTTGATACTAATGAAAAATCAGTATAATCCAACAGGCTGGCCAGTACTCCATGCCATAAAGACTAATGCTAAAGTTTATATTTTGCAGTTTCTTCATTGCATAGAAGGCATTCAGGGAAAATATTAAGGGGTTTTACAGCTAACCACAATATATATACAGCATGCAACATAACCAAAGGCTGGTAAAATAATGTATTGGTGAAAAAAAATTCACCAAACCTTATTATTTTCATCCCGATGAACATACAACACAATCACCTCAAATGAAGAAATGACAACCTCATTAACATAAGCATCAAGCAAAGCAAGTTCTTTCAGTATCAAATTTTTTTCCCAAAGGCTTGAACAAATTATACAGGTAGACCAACATTAGAATTGCCATTTCATAGATTAGGTTATCAAAGCTGGCAGACAAAAAATGTTTCTCCATCACTAAGCAATGATGCAGTGACTGACATCGTATTTAAACCACCTTTTTGTCTTCGTTAAAATATAATTAGCAATACCTCAGTACTTTTTGTTCTGTTGTCTATATAGGATTTCACCCGGAAAGTACCAGGGGTTCCCTATCTCCTGAAAACCTTTAATTAATAATCCACGATTTGGTAAGTAATCTTCTGCTTTATGCATTTACACTGAGTTCTTTTTTGAACCATCTTTTTTTCTGGGTATTTTTGTGAATTACAAGACAGACTGCAAAGCATTGTCTTTCTGGGTTTTAAAAGCGGTGTCAGTATGGCACAGAGAAAATTTTGAAGACATTTTGTGCCAGCCGTTAGCAGAATTCCACAGATAGCTTTTTCTTCTACRTATTTTTGTTCTCTGTTTCATGTATTAAAATTACTACTATTTTATAACTTTATAAAATGCTCCTTCAAACAAGTAATGACAAGTAACTGTCTCCACCCGATTACAGGAAATAAAATTTGGGCAGAATGACTTGCAGGCTTTTTAGTTCACACGCACAGATTCCTTCCACCTATTTTACTTTCCTCCCACTTCACTGTTTCTGATAGCGAGTTTACGTCTATCCTCAGTGTATAGRTCGGTAATTCTCTCATCTCATCCCAAATACATTCTTTTCCTTAACTGCCGTCTTTAACACCACCACAGCCCTTTTCTTTCCATCACCTTACTGCTCGGTACTACAAACCCTGATGAATTAAATTTAGGTATGTATACACTGGCAAAAATATTTAGTATAATACATCTATTCTTCTCTATTGCAAGCATTCATTTAATAAGGCTAGTCTATTAATCTGATGAATGCTAAGTACAGGACAATGTGCAGATATCTAATTTTACCCAGAGGGAAGCAAAACAATTTCCAAAAACCCATCACTTACTACAGCTCTCTATTGATATTTCAGATATGCATTTGTCCCTTGGATATATTCAGAAAGCATTCTGCAAGTCTACAAATGCACCTATTTGATAACAGTACTACATAATTCTTCAGTGCTGCACAGAGATGAAAAAGTGCAAATGTTCCATCTATCCCCATAACAGAGGTAATAAGCCTTTGTCTTGGCTTTTTTGTGTGTGTGCTTTAAGCATTTACCTTAATGAGCTTTGCTTCTTTGTACCTCTGGAGATTAGTATTCTGCCCAACAAAACAATTTATTGCCCAAAATGTTACTACTGCTGATAAAAATCTTAGCTTCCCCAATACTTCTGGCTTGACAGCTAATACCCTAATGTTTCATTTACAGCTGAACAAAGCAGCTTATCTCTACTAAAAGGGGAATTAGTCGTAAGAAATAATTTCAATCATCTGTTCAGCTTCCGAAGTAAAGTGATGACTTGTGCATTCCTGCTTCTATCTGATGACAGGTATGTTGCGGTTCTTGGAATACAGAATAGGTCTGTCACACAAGCTCTGTAATTTGTACAATGCGGCTACACGGATTAGGAGAGAGTCAGGTCTCTGCTGTCAAAAAATCCGCAATCAGCAGCGTGCTGCAGTCAGCACTTTTGCTTGAGAGAGAGGGCACTGACTCCAGGAAAAAAAATGTTCTGATCAATAAATGGCTTCATTTTGTAGCTGCAGCTCTTTGCAACTTTCCAACAAGTACACATAAATGGGAAAATTTATATTAATAATAGACTAGGTTAAATTAATATCTARGTTATTCTATTATCATATTTTAAGGCATGTTCTCTCCAAAATGGGTTTATCATCTTACTCTGTCATTATCTAGCTATTTATATCTCCAGGAATGAAAATCTACGTGATGCCTAGGATTTTATCTATGCATCATAAGCATAAAGTAAGGTAATTCTTAGCTGAAACAGTTCGTYTTGGCAGCCTCTGTCAAAAAAGATTGAATTTTATTTATTATGAATGACCTTTTCCAACATAATTTTTTTTTCATGTTGTTACTGAAGAGGGTCACCTGAATACTTTGAACAAAGCAGCAAAGCATTTGCCCACATCATACTTTCTACACATAAAATACTTGCCCCAGCATTAATTTTTTTCCATGGTATATTTTACAATGATTTTAAAGTAATTGGTGATTAAACAGTAGTATTGTTCATGGGTTCTTTAATGTGTGTCCTTTAATTAGGCTTCACAGCTTATGAGAGCATAATAGTTTATAGTTAATGCTTTTTAAATTCAGTATTGTCTTGATTGGGAACAAATGAGATTATGGTTTTCAGGTGGCACTTTGATGAAAATACCACAGGTGGATTTTTCAGGAGGTGACAGATGTGTTAGATTATAACATTAATACCAGGAAATGGACTAATATCAGAATAATCCTGCAGACATTACTAAAAAGCCTTTTATGACAATCTCATGTTAATTCCAACTAAGTCTTTGTATCTAGTCCATATTTTCTGTAGTCAGTCATACACTGCTGATTTGATTCACCTCAGTACTAGAAGACCCTGCAAACATGCTGTACATGTTGAAGCTGTGCAAATACTGCAAGATTTGCTTAAGTGACGATGAATGAGTGWGGGAAAATATAGCAACGGCATTAAGGACCACACAGGGAAGCAAATAATCCATGAGCATGGCACAGTGGCTTTGGTCACTGATTGCTTGGGACTGTTTGCCAAGGTCTACATCCCCCTCCCACAATTTTATTTTATGTAGATAACTCCAGTTTCCAGGGAAAGGATAATTTATCTATTTGATAGGGAGTTTTCAGTTCAGATAGACAGACACTGGAATGCTCAGAATATCCATGTCTGATCTCATCTTACGTAGCAGTGTTGAATTAAAAGGTAGTGTCAGTTTGCAGCACTGCTATATAAACCTGCTCTTGATATTCTCACTCTATTATGCCTTAATAAAGCTATAATGGATCTGAAATCAATGTGAAAGTTCGTAATTGTATACTGTTTAATTTATATTTTTAAAAGTTCTTTTTATTCCTCACATCTTTAGTGTCTGAGCACAAAGCAGTTCAAAAATTAAACAACGGTATGCCACATTACAGTATATTAGTATAATTAAGGCATCATTTTATCTGCAATTATATCATAAGTTCTCTCCCACCTATGAAGAGCTGATAGACCATATTTTATTTATTTACTCCTCTGCGAGTCCCAACCTTATAGAGCTATAATGTCACCTTGTTTCTCTGCTGCAGGAGGCTACGTCTTTCTACTTTTCCATGCTCTATGTCACTGCTAAAAAGACTAAATTGGCTSAGCAGCCACCTTTACTGAGGCATGCGTATCTCAAAGAGTTCTGATAAAGTGGAGGATAATATTGCACAAAAAACTACTCAAAAAGGCATCTATGTAAACTACAGTTCATTCTTTAATCAACCTGATGAATTAAAATGTGAGAGACTTTAGCATTAAATGCTAAGATGCTAATGCTTTAGAATTAAATGCTAGAGAGACTCTAGCATTAAAATGCTAGAGACTTTAATATTATTTCTTGCCCAAGATGATGCATTCTAGCAGCAAAAAAGCTAACTGCCATCACAGACCAAACTGCTTGTTACTGATTCTCTCATACTCTTTTCTCTGCAATTTAAATGTCCTTTCACAGTCCCACAGTTTGCAGTATCATTCATACAAAGTTCTTTTATTTCTTTTTCAATTAATTTTGCTTTTCAATTAAAATGAGCTGATTTCCTATAGTCACCCAAAATATCAGCATTTTCTTAACTGGAAAAGCAAACCCACAAAATCAGCAAGCATTAATTCATAGAAATTTTCCAAACGTCACTTGAGCCTTTTGTTTTTATGCCTATATTTATTTCAACACATGCAAACACTCCTCGCCTCAACTTCTAAAGTAGGCATATTGCTAGAAATAATACTGAAAAAAACAGAGAATACTTTCAGTTCTTATGAACCGCCATGGTATAATTTGGCAGTATGCTGACTAGATAACTTGGATGACATAAACAAAAAAGTTTAAATATTTGTTTAGCTGATTGCATAACATATGTAGCCAACAAGGCAAAGCAGGYAAAATAATGATTATTTGAGAGTGCCATGAAAGATTCCAATCCAGTAAAATCAAGGGTATAAAGATAATTCCACTTACCCTGAAAAGGGCAGGACAGAATTCTTCTAGATTAGTGGTGATCCTCATTACAAATATATAGAGAATATTTCCTAAGATGTAAGCTAGGCAGCTGGAACAGCAATTATATTGACAGCAATGCATAAAACGAGGTTGGGAAAGGATCTGGCTTCTAGAACATCATGAGGAACATTTGGAAATTATACTCACAAGAACATGAGTATTTGTTTACACAAGACGAAGTACTTGAAGTTCTTGCTCACGTGGAACCTTATTTAAAAGCAGGAAAAGGCTTGTATGAATGAATATTATCAGACGCGGTCCCACAGCATCTTGAAGATTACGTGCAGGGAAAGGGGATTTCCTCATAATTTATTCCTTGCTCACTAACGACAGTGTTTACRTACACAGATTCCTAAGAGCTTCATTATGGTCCTCAGTTGCTGAATTTTCAATGTAGCTACAGTGTTGTCRTTATCTTTTAAAAATCCATTAATTTACAAACAGTTCTGGCACATAYATTGAAAGTATAAAAACTACACAAGATACATACTGGTACATACTATATATAGTGGTATACTACTGAAAAAAGAGACTGTGAGATAGGTTGTGAGCCTATCATGGAAATCTTAATTCTGAAATTAAAGTGAATGCAAAGCACGTATCCCTTCTGCAAACTGAATGACAAGACTTTAAAAGGGAAAAGTCTAGTAAATTAAGTAGCAGAATCTTCAAGCATTAGAACTGTCTTCAGCCACAGCAGATTATTACACTTGGCATTTTGTGTGTTTTCTAAATATGTCATTTTTTCATTTTCTGCACTTATTAGCACTTTTAAAAGTGTATGAAACTGATGGCATTCACTCAAAGTTGTGGAAACTATCCATTTGCTGCACACTGTGTCAGTTCAATTGTCCAGAAATGCTTAAGAAAATAGAAAAAATGGTAAACATGTGGGTTGCATGCAATGACTGTGGTCACTTCGTTTATTTGTTTCCACCTCACCACACATTGCATGAGCTGCATTTCCAAAAAGCCTTAGAAATAAGGCAAATTGACACAGTCCACATTTCTTCTTCTTTTACACCAATATAAAACATAATACCTTTATCAAACAATAAGATGGGCTGTTTATATGTATACAGAAGCCCTGAACTTACAATGAGCATTACAGATCAGGCATGTGTGCCCCTGAA
Organism: Nothoprocta perdicaria; assembly: GCF_003342845.1. Classification (NCBI taxonomy): domain Eukaryota; kingdom Metazoa; phylum Chordata; class Aves; order Tinamiformes; family Tinamidae; genus Nothoprocta; species Nothoprocta perdicaria. Next base: position 2,689,029 of record NW_020455854.1, on the reverse strand, counting down.
GACTCAATGAAGTCAAAGAGACTCTCTCTGGGAGCAAGTGTGTATCTCCAGGTAAAAATTTTCCTTGAAAGGAAAAGATCGCATGAAAGATAAGCTTTAGGAAAAGTATCACTAAAAATCATAACAAMWGCAAATTACTGAATATGGCAGAGAAAATAGAGAGGTTTCTTATTATTCAGGGATAAATTTAGCAGGTTAATCCTATCAACCGCAGGGATTTTTGGCAGCTGAAAGGACCAGAGCATCTGACTTGGACTGTTCTTGGAAAGAAAGCAGAACTGGAAGAGAACTCCTGAGTCAGGGAGTCCAGTCACCTGCTAGGAAGCCATACCRCATAATTTTCTTTAATATAACAGCGCAAACTGTCTTAAAATATGGTAAATGCTAGACCTCTCCATGTCCATGCTCATATAGAATCGTGTTCCAGAACCTCTCTGACCTGGCTACATAAAGGTCCATTAGTATCTATTCATAAATTATTATGGACAGCGTATACCTATGCATTTTTGTGCCAATGTTGTCTTTTTGGAACAAAACGCTGTCCACATCCCTGTTGTTTACTCAAGTGTGTTTAGAGAGAGCAATCCTATCCCCTTTTCCTCCTTTCTTTTGCTTCCATAAGCATGCCAACCTCTTCTACCCTCCTCTTTTAAAGAGATCTTCGCTCTCCTGATCCTACTAGCTCTTCTCTGCACCTATTTCATTTTGTGTCCATCTTTCGTGATCATGGATGGCTAAATTTGTACCCAATATTCTAGACAAATGCCCTGTCCTTCTATTTGAGACACTAATGTTTATTTTTGAGCCATATCATAGGCCTTCAGTCACTCCATTGTCAAGCAGAAAGTAAGGATTTCATCCATGTCGCATCCAAATGATGAGAACCCACTTATGACAGCTTTCGTTACTAAACACTGGTTCTCACAAGCTACACGAGTAAAATTCACCCTATTTCTACTATTTTCAGCTTATCAGAGTCCAGTTCTCCTTTTAACATCTTGATCCTTCTCTATATTTTCTAGAATTCTATATTTGTGTGAAGCACAAATTTCACTTCATGCCAAATCTATTAACGAAGATCTTACCCGTAATCTGTGCAAATTAGCGATTATTCCAGAACCTGAGCATGGACCAAAAGAGAAACAGAAAATAATCCACAGTGGTAGCTTCTGAGAAGGAAGGGGAAAATATATAATAAAACATATTTATTTACGGCTGGCTTCTAAAGGCAGGGTGAAAGAAAAGGGACCCTGTTCTTCCCAACAGAAAAATTAAGTAACAAGTTCTTTGCATAGGCTGGAGGTGCTTGAGGTGCTGTGAGCGGTTTATATTCATCTACTTGTACATCTGAATCTTGGGATAGCCTGTAGTTTACCAGGATTCAGAGGTAAACTTCAAATTTACAGTGTTCAGTGAATTTATGTAAGGATTTACTACTTTTATTTTTCCTGCTGGGTCCCAAATAATGGCCTTTTAAGCACACAAACTTTGTGGCTCATTAAAAGTTTAAATTACAGATTCAGCCAATCAGGCTAGTTCTGGATTAGTTGGGAAACTTCTTTCTCTCTCTGTAACATAAAAAAAAAAAAGTAAAAATGGAATGACATTTTTCATAAGATGCCGTAAGGACCCTAAAAATTATTAGTACAGTTAATAAACTTTATTTATGACAGAAGTCATGGCAAATATAACCTCAATCTGCTTTTTTATACTGACTACAGCGATTCCTTTATGTAACCAGACTCTAACTACAAAAAAAAGTAAGTTGAAGAATAGAAACTATTTTCATTATTATTTCATTAGACTATAAAAGATCTAGTTACCTCATCTGCATTTATAAGATCTTCAAAGGGAAAATCTATCAAGCCAGGGTTGAAAGCTCAGTGTTGTGAGGACTGGCTGTCAGGCAAAATGGGACACACTGAGCTCCTTGCTCAAACCTCCTCTGCTCCTTAACAGCAGCAATGACCTCAGGATAAGTCAGCAAACCCTTATTACTTAATGTTGCTACCATAATACAGGCAGATTCACTGTGTCATGTATCAGCTGATGCTTTTTCCTTTTGCTGTGCAATAATTCTCTGGTGTGTTACTTATCAGCTTATGAGGGCCATGGTTACTTAGTGCTACTCAGTTAATAGACCTACTAGCGACCATTAAGGGTGAAAAACATCCACAGCTTCAGGTTAGGATTTTAGGTGCCTGTCAAGAACTACTTACCTGATAAAACATCCACATTRTTATCATTTATCTATCAAATATTATAGATGAAGTTACTCTCACAAGCTGCAGTTCTTAACAAAGCAAAGATTTATAAGGAGAGTCAATTTGTTGATCTGATCAACAAATAGAGCTGCAAAACAGGGAAAAAAAAAGTCATCCCACTGCATCATTAAAAGAAAACTTTACATCTGCTTCTAAGTCTGGTCTTGTTTATATCCACAGACTTTGAACTAGTTGCATGTTTCAGTTTGAGTTTTGGATGTATAATTCATAGCACTAGCTTTGACATTTCTGAACAGCTATACTGTTAAATTAATAGTAACAGTTTATTTGCAAACTTCTTGAGTATAGGCAACATGAGGTCAAACAGGAAAACATTACACCAATAGTCTCTATTGGAAACGGGGCTATATGGCCTGTTCACTCAAAATATTTAACAGTTTCAAACTGTAATGCTTAAACAGATTAAGACCRTTCTTTAAGCCTATGTTCACACCCATTATGTCCATAAGTTATTTCTGGAGAGCCATTTGCTTCATTGACTAATTTCCTTTCTAAATACTAGCCTATTATCGTGACCAACAGCAATTATAGAGAATTTTTTTAACGAACACTCCAGAGTTTCTTTAGATTTTTTTTTGCCATTTTGCCACAGACTACCATCCACATTAGAAAAGCAGTGTCTTTTGTTAGAAAGGATCATTTTATGATCAATTTATCAGAATATATGGCAGGACATGGCAAAAGCAGAGAAAGTGTTTTATTGGATTCATCAATCAGGAAGATTTCCTAGTACTATCCTCTGCCCCCATCCACCACCCCCAGCAGCAGCAGGTCATCACAGTTCTGGAAAGTAATGGAGAGAGAGCTTAATATAATGTAGGACTATTTACTCACTATGGACTATGTTATGTCTGGTCCACCTGGCTGTATACTACAGGCTGCGGTGATGTCTCGGGAATATGAACTCATCAAATATATGAAACTGCTGCTGTGAGTGCATGGGAATATACTGTCATCTTCCTCTTTGCCTAGCAAAAGATAGAATTGGTATATTAAGCACTTGAGGTCCAGTCCTCTAGAGGAATAAAACAGCAGGTTTCCACTAGCTTCAGTTGAGCTATAATGACTTGCACAAGAGAAAGATCTGATCTTTAGACWATAAAAAAATGTCAAAATATTGTACTACAAAAACTGAAGACCAAATTGAGATCACTTTGTCTGTAGTTTACCAGCTCTTTCTACAAATTCTCACCTCTACAGTTTTAAATTTTAGTTCTATAAAACACTTCCATTACCCTTATTTAGATCTTTGACCAATCAAGTAACTATCATAAATGTTAAACATCACTCATATACAAGCAATGTGATCTACAAATGCACCTTTTTGACTAGCATGATATGTACTAGATTTCAAGCACTTGTGGTTTATTGTACCATTCAGGAGGGATATATGAGTATGTATAACTTGAGGTTATACTGTAAGCTATAAAACAGGACAAGAAAAGTGTCACTTTTCAGTAAATAAGATGTGTCTGAAAAAGACTTACGTAAAACTTATGTAGAACTTTTTGTTTTCCAAGAGTGACTGATTCAAATCAGTACTTTCCAAAATAACTGTTTGTTCATAAGCGTGTCTTACAGCTTGACATTCAGTAATTAATGTAATCAGAAATACAAAGAGTATCCTGGAACAAGCTGAGTGTTTAAAATTCAACAAATATAAATTATGTATACTTTTCTATGTATGCATACACTATGTATTTGTATACAGATAYATAAATACATATGTATTAATGTAGAAATTATGCATACAAGTCATGCATAAATACATATGTATGTACAAGGTGCACCTAGAAATACTAGCAAAAATAAAAGATCATATAAACTTTCTAATCATGGGTAAATTAATAATCTCAGAGGAGCTTCATCCAATATCCGTATCTGTGGAAAATGTGTATTTAGCGAGTATGTGCATCTGTAAAACAAAGCACACATAGCTGGCTGCCAAAAGCTAGGCTAGCATATTTAAACTGCTTTATATTTTACTCAAACACAATATACTTTCAAAAGCACAAATAATTCTATTAAACATTATTGTATCTAGAAACTGAAATTGGGAATTTATTTTCCTAGTGATAACTATGCTGAGCAAGATGGTTTCAAACGCAAAAGACACTGGGAAAAATGAATAAGCAATGCAGATACTCAGGAGACAAACACTAAATATTTTGCTAAATAAGTTCTCTCTCAGAGGTTTCAGATGGTCACAAGAGCTTCCGAGCACTGGCTGGTGTCAGGCCTATTTTCGCAGCTTTTGAACCCTATGGGCTGCATTTTAGTCAGCCCTGAGGACTCTCCATCCTGCTCTAACTTCAAAGGAAGCCGCCTCACCTTGGCGGCTCAGCTTCTCACGGCAGAGCTCAACACTTCACAAGAACATGATCTAAACTCCTTGCAAACTCTTGAGTGCCTGGCAAGCACTTCAAGTCAAAGGACCATTTCAAGAAGTCTTCACAAGGGTTTGCCAAACACAGCAAGCTCGAGTGGCCTCTTCAGAGCCATCAGCAAACTCCCCCTAGACCCTAAGGGGTAATACCAGCCCCTAAGAGTAACCTTCGGTCCCCATCTATTACTGAGTTACAGCTTTATGTTAACCTGTTAGCCACATTTTAGAATTATTTCTGGATAGCATTTTTGCAAATATGAAAAGGAAAAATCAAGCTTTGAATACTGCACACAGATTTATGCTCTGTCTGCATATTTATGAAAGTAACAAAGACCACCCGAAATAAAATCATCACTGTCTTTTAGGTGCAAAAACTTGTAAACTAGCCAAAACAGTAGYTTGTTGTTCTTGTTTGTTGGTAATTAAATGAGCAAAAGGGTTTGGATAGCGATGGACAAAATATGAATATAATTCTCACTGTATACAAGAGGCAATTAAGGAATAGAAAAGAGTAAAGTGTCACTGAAAAGTGTGTACGAGTTCTGTATTTTTATTCAAGTTGGCAGATTGGACTTGGCAAGCATAATATTGAGCTAGTTCTCATGACACACGTAGCGCTAAGGGACTGTAACCCGGAATGCTCAGGATAAAACAGTTTACAAGGGATCTGTCAGCTGTCTGTCTGTCTGTCATGCTCTAAGAAGTCAGCCAGGAAGCTCAGTCAGAATCACAATTAATTCCCTCTGTACGAGGATTTCCTAAAAACCTCACRAATCACAGCCGACAGCATTCTGATACACTAGTCACAGCAACAGACGTTAGATAAATTCCAGATAATGATATGAAAAGTAGCATTAAGATGAGACCACCATTATTTCTGTAATAAAAACGGTTAATGAAAATCAATAAAAATATGAATCCTCTATACAGTTCATGTGAATCACATACTGTAAATTCATTCTGATGATTACTTGTATTTCCTTTGCTTTATCATCCAGAAAAGCTCTGCAGCAGATATCTTAGATACCTAACCCAAACTCAGCAGATTTAGGAGGCTTACAGCTTCTTGATTTAATTGCATTACATGTCTATAAGCAGAGAGCAATTTAGTCTGAAGTGGTACTTATGCATTATTTCCTTTGCAGCTTCTCAGCCACATTGCAGCTAAATTCTTAGCATTCATTGCATTCTGTATTTATAACTTAAATTCACACAGCAATGTACACATTTCCACTTTAATTATGTAGTTTAAGAAATGTCAAAGAATCAYGTGATTTTTTAATTTTAAAATTACTAATCAAAAATTCTTTTTCCTTCCATAAAATTAATCAGCCATTGTRTTACGAAATTACAGGTTGTAAACGTAGGAAATATCCCGACTTGCTAACATTTTATTATCTATATACAGGAGAACTCCCAGTGTTTAATGTATGTTAACAAGAATGCCAAGCACTCACATTTAATTAAAGCTATACATCATTCTAGATGATTAGTAATAATTAAGAAAAATTACCAGCCTAAATAAGGCAAATAATATTATTTCAACTGAAACTTGAAGTCTGAATTCAAAATTCCAAAATAAACTCATGGGAATGCAAATATGCCATTATGCAAACTGTTTTCTTTAAGTACGATATAATTTATGTAATGAAATAAATCTATGCTGTTAAAATATTTAGCAGAACTGAGAATAATGAGTAGAGATAGGATTAGTTTAATTAGTTTACTGAAATGGAGTTCTCATAGTGGCTAAGTGTGATATATTAGCTTTTGTCACTTGGAATAAAAAAAGAGGTAATTAGTTCTCATTCAAATATACTGTTTTCTTTGAAAGAAGAATTGTAGTATTTTAGCCTGTATAATAGAAAATTATACATGGAGCATAAAACTTATCTTCTTCATCCAAGAGTATATCTACGATAAATAACATGGAAATAGAAAAATGGTAAGCATTTAAGAAAGTAATCTTCAATAAATAAATTGAATTTACCCTAGTGCAACTCCACAGATTCAAATGAAGTTACAACTGCTCCAAATACAGTAACCATAATCACGGTTTATCCCAGTTTAATTCAAATCTSTTTCTCTATTCAGTAATTCAGTTACTCAGAAAATCCTGTACTGTCACCTGACATCAAGACTTTCATCAGACAGACTTAGAAAATTAAGGAAATCCCCTTCTTTAATGACACTTTCTGTAAAAACATAAACATACCCTTTGTGACATCAGAGCCTAACTTTATTCCTGTAGAAATAGGAACAATTGTCATATTTCTACTGAGCAAGCGGCCAGTGTTCTGTAGTTCAGAAAACAATCATGATATTGCTAAGTGGATAAATAAAAAAAAAAGTTAAAAAGCCAACAGCAAACATGAACTACTACTGTTATTGAGTACTGAGATAAGGTTCTTCAGAACATACAATAAGATCCAGAAACTAAAAATGGGAGGGAATTGATCATTTATTGCTCGACTGTAAGAAAACTACATTGCAATTGCATGTGGACTTCTAAAAATGAACGTACTGCTTCTCACTACTCCTCCTGCAGACTACACTGCAGTCTGCTCTCTGTACTGACTCTCTCAGATGCTCACGCTTCCTTCTTCCAGCAAGAAATACAGTGCACTTGGATATTCCTAGGAGAACCTCTGAGGTCACTGGAATGCCCACAGAGTGCTGGGGGTCCCTTCAGAGGCACCCAKTGCAGGGGACAGGACACACTGTGCACCCACTTAGAGTGCTAGAGACCACCCTCTTGCCCACATCATCCATAGGAGGAGGAAAAACTCCTTTTGCTCACAGAGCAGCACACGGGTAAGGGGCAGTGTGAGAGTATCCAGGGCTCAAACGCCAGTGACACCGAGCTGGAACCCACACCAGCTTTCAGCTCTCAGTAAAATCCAAGCCAGTATCTGCAAATCAGAGCCACAAACAGGATGGGATCATCTTGAGGGAATTAGTTCAAGATATGAGTGAATTACAGAGATCACATAAGCTTTCCTTTTTTTTTTTTTTTTTTTTAAAAAAAAAGCAAAAAGTAAAACTTTTTTTAACAAGAATGAAATATAACAATAGCAAAACTCATCTGAACAAAGCTTGTTCCAGCAAAGCGACAACGGCAGCCAACAGACTACACAAGATCCAACTCTACAAGCACACGTGGAAGCAGATACTGACACAACACTAAAAAACATTCATTTCTTCAATGTAGTCATGCTTTATCAGAAAAACACATGTAATACATTCTCAGGTTTTTTTCTTTTCCAGTTACACACATTGTTTTGCACTTATTTGACTTATTACAACAAATGTTAATAATACGACCATACCAAACTTCAGTGAAGTGCACATTCTTTGCCCATACTTTCACATATGTTGCACACACCAAGAAACGCATATTAACATCTTTTGCTGACCTCATTTCCAGGCCTAAACTGATGAAAAAGGTTTGTACACCACAGTGTGGCTGCTGATGGACTCCACAGCAAAATTACAGGCCAGCCCTCAGAATATACAATTATAATAGTTCTGGGCTACTATTTATGAATTTAGAGAATCCACAAAAATTGAGCTATACATAACCACACAGCTTGTTTCTGGATTTGTTCAGTATTCCTACCCTTCATTTTGTGATTATGAAAGGAATTTATTCAATTCTTAATAGCAATTGAGAGAACTGTTCAAAGAATCCAATTTTTGGTGACCTGAATTGTACAGTGTAACTCAGTTTAATGTAAAATATGAATGAATAAAAAAAAAGAATAAATGTAAATGAATCTTGAATTTAATGAATGAATCTTGAATCTGAATGAATAACTCTTGAATCTGAATTTAAATATAAATATAAATGAATCTTGTAAAAAAAAAAAACTAAGAAAGAAGAGTTTAGTAAGATTTCTTGTTCTCCTGCCCTCAACTATTACTATGTTAAAAAATAAAATCCAGAAAAGATACCAAGTGATACAGGAACGAAATCAAGAAAATGTGTTTTTTCCTGGATAACACTTGTGTATTGAACAGGAAGAAACACAATTCCTTAGAAAGATTTTCTTCGGGCACTGTTGATGTTTTCCACTCTACACTCATCAATCACATAACTCCCCTCTCTTGTTTACCCATAGTTTTCAAGTCAATAGGACTGAAGAGGAGCCAGACCCTCATCCATGAGCATGTGTTTGTGCAGACTATGAAAAATTGCAGACTTTGGCAGAGGGGGGAAAAAAAAAAAAAAAAGCAATTTCTGTGTTATGTTGTGTTATGTTATGAATTTGCCTCTACAGAAAGGAACTGCAGAGCTAAAACATTTTTTTTAAACCATTTTTTTTTGGTTTGCTAAAATTTTATTTCAGCTGATAGACCTGTAAGGCCAGATCTGCAATGGTTAGGCTGCTTGCAGAGGCTTGTCCATAGGCACTTCTCACAATAGAGCATTTATGGACCCATCTGCAGTGATTATTTTAAACTATTTTTGCTTATAAATGCAAMAAGATACAAGCGACTGAACTGCAAATAGAGCTATAGCCCTCAAAATGACTAAGTGATCAAAACAACTGATTCCCAACTTTTTATGCCCATGACTAATAGTGACATATTCCAAATGCAAGCCATGCCTGGCTGCTCAGCTAGACTTAGCTGCCTGGTGATTTGTTCAGACTACAAACACACAGCTCTAACATGCCATTAACTTATGCCATGTTACGCYGTATTAAAATGCCTTCCTTAAAGCAATTTGCTTTAATCACTAAACAAGAGTAAAAAGAAAAAAGAGTTAAGTAAAAAGAAAAACTTGAATTTAGGCTGTATTAACAAATGATAATGCTTGTATCGAGCCAAAAATTCAGTGGTCTTATGTGCAGAGTTTATGTCCTCTATGAATCAGAAATAATTTCAAAGTAAAGAGAGARRAAAAAAAAAAAAAAAAAAWCTGTACTCAACAGCTCAGTACTCAACTTTTGAACAACTTTATCCTAAAAGGGAAAAATATTATTTTTACTGTGAATTTTAATCACTCTGATTTAAATAATCCTCTTGTGTGAGCTGCCTTAACTCAGCAGAGGCAAATGAAGACAACGGGCCCACGATTCAACTCCAGAGCCTTCTCTGGGACTGCCAGTGTCTGAGGGGGGAAGTCAAGGGCCTTTTCACCATGTTTCCTCTGAGGGGGTTATCAGGGACTCTCCTGAGACAAAACTCTGCRTTTATAACGCTGTGCAAGCAAGAAGTGATGGGTCGGATTCGTGCATCGCCCCTACACTCAGCAGGCTTCCCAACAAGGCTGCTGAAAGGTCTTCTGCCCTTAACATGTTCTGCTGGCTCTCTGCCCRAGCCCATCTGTTGGCAAGGGCACGGTGCCAAACTCACCCTGCTCTGACCCTAACTGAATAATACGATGATGAGATTACACAAAAAGTCCACAGGAAAACTACATGCCCAACAATATGCCCCAAACTATTCTTCAGAGAATAAACTTAGCCCACCAGCAACATCCTTCTCTCACAAAAGACAAACCTTTCCAAGGCTCAAGATGAAAGCAAACAGCAACATGGACATAGCAAATGCTTAAAAGCAAGTTTGCAMAATCAACTGCATTCAGCACTCCCTTTTTCTTTTAAAACCTGAAACTATGATTGCCACAAAAGAAAATCTAAAGCTCACACCGATTTGGAGGGAAAGCAGCGGCAATTCCTTTTCTCTTTAGTAACCGAGTATTTAAGAAAAAGAAGAAAAAAAAAGAAAAAGAAAAAAGAAAAAGTTTACATTTTGCTGATAGATCAACACACAAATGACCCATCCAGAGGAAAAACATGTGGYAAAATGGTCAAATCTTGTGTTTTAGCTTTTATAAATTTAAAGATGTTATTCATGCTTAAAGCCTGGGACAAAAGCTCACACTACCTTCCATCACCTCTAGTAGTTATGATATTACCTAAATTATAACTTTAGAAAGACAAACTGACATTTAAAGCAACGTTATTTTTTTAAGAAATTAACAATACCTGTGCAATTATGTTGCATACACTTATGACAGACAACAAAATAAGAAAACAGTTTTGCTTTGTTAAGATTTTGGAAAAGTCTGAAAATGTAATACATTAAGTGTATCACCACACTAGTTTACTAGTCCCACATTAGCAATATATTTGAAGAATGTTTTTCCTCAATTCTAGAAATCAAGCAATAATTTCAAAATTGTTCTTTTCATTTAGTGGAGTAACTGCAAAAGATGTCTGCTGTCCCTTTTCCCCATTCTGTAGCATTTTTACCTCAAATAGTTGCCTTGTGTTTTAATATAAAATTGCCTTATATTTTTGAATTATAAATGGCATCCATTTAGCTTCAAGAATGGCTTTGCTTCCATGTATGTTTTTGAGATTTCAGCAAAAGTTCAACATTAAAATCCACTTTAAATTTTGTTTTCACATGAATAGCCGGGCTTCCTTCTGCCCCCAACAGCTCCCTAAAGTCAGCTAACTAAATAACACCGGAGCAATAATAGCCCCAAACCAATAAAGAAGAAAGTAGCTTTTCTTGCCTGTCAAAGGACCCCATTTTCTATTCGGAGCAGGCGAGCTGAAAGCGCCGCTCTTCTGTCATTCCTTGACAGTTATAGACTAGTTCTGCACCTTATTAAAGATTAAGGTTTGCCCAGGCACTCTCTTTTGGCCATCTCCTGTTTCCACAGTCCAGCATTTATTACAGGAGAACTTGAGATTGGTATCATATATTCCGCTTTGAAAGAATGCCATACCTGAAAACGCGGACACGTAACCAGATATCAAAGAGCAATAAGTATTCAATGAATTAGTATTTATTGAAATACCACGTATTAGTAAAATACTTAGTATTTTACCAAATTTTATCTTTCCAGATAACTATATCCTTCCTCTCTTTTATATATATAGATATATAACCGATATTTCTCCTGTAGATTATTTTTTTGTAGATTTTAAAGCAAAACATGGAAATGTGAACAGGCTACCTTTCTACACTGAAAATATTTATGCTTCGTTTGTTAGAAAAATATTGTTTTGTGAACAGAATTATGCAAGATTTATATAAAAGGCCTGCTGTGTGCAAACATTAGTTACCTGGTTACGGASTGCAACCAAATTAGAAGGAGAAGTAGGCCAGAGCAGACGCTGGCAGGCTAAGCTATTCCAAGGGAAACGCTCCTGCCGCGGCATTTCTGCACATCAGCAGCACAGGCGTTTTAGTGAAGGCCGGTTATCAACGCTCAGCATTTCTCAGAGGCCACTGTGAATGATCCTTATCCAGTTTTTTACCCCTAAGCATTAGAACAGAGCCGCTGTGTAATTCCCAGGGACACTTAACGCTGCCTTCTGGACCTGAATCTGAGAATCTGCTTTGGTGAATTGACACTCTGGGAGCACTGCTAGCTAATTTCAATTTGACATCCTAAAAATATTAATTAAAGATCATCCTACTTTTCCATGGCGTGCGAAAATGCTAACATTGTACTTTGTGTAACTTTTGCATAAGGTGCTGAGAAAGAACTGCAAATGGTCTGAAGTAAACTAAGACTTTATTTGTTCAACAGTTGCAAAGAGATAAATAGACAAATAAACTCCACAACTGGGTTACAGAGTCTTCACTCTAAACCTTCCTACCCATCTGAGTGGAATGGAACAAAAAGCAAATTTTTGCACTTAAACAGGGACTACTTAGCAGCATGAAGTTCTGTACCTCMTAATAAACTTACATAAACAAAGCAAATCTTTCAAAGCCCCAGCCCTCAGGGTACCTTCCAGGGATGCTATCTCACTAAAAGCTCGATAACCCAAAACTTAATAAAATGCAAGAAATCAAGGTAGGGAATTCTACTTGTTGAAAACAGCCAGCTACTTTTTCACATGGGTAGTTTACAGGGAAGCCTTACCCGTTCACCCTTATATTAAGGCCTGCCTTAACTCAAGACACAAACTCCCTCCTAAACAGAGCCAGCCTTACTTTGGTTCATGTGATGCTGTGTTTGCTGGCTAGCCTTTTAAAAGGAGAGATCCATCAGGCTCTTGATTTTAAAAAGTTTGGGAGCTTAGGATCAGCCTTTTGAGAAGACCACGCGTAGGAAGACCACGTATTTTACGGCTCTATCCATCACTACCACCACACCGTGCTGATCTAGGTATCATGTTGTTTGTTCTGGTGGGGGRAAAAAAAAAGTTGAGCCATATCTTAAGTCAGTAGTGACACTATAAACATGCTCTGTTCCTTTTTAAGATGGCAGTCCAGAGTTTGAATTTTTATCTGTTTAATTATTTACAGCCCAACACGGTAAATATGCTAAAATGTTGTGATAGCTGGTGTCCTAGAAACACAGGATGTCCGTTTATTGCTAGGAGATGCACCAGCACAGATTGAAGAGACTTCCTTCAAAATGCACACCTAATTATCACCACAATATTCTTCCATTATACTTTTCCTGAGAGAAACAAATCAATATAGCACTTCCCCGTGTAGCAATTTGGTGCAGGTTTCCATTTGACAAGCAAGTCTCCAAGCCAATTACAGGTTATACTGTAAAAACAACCAGTATCTGTAGCATCCCAGGGTGGGAGGGAAGAAAGTAAAGAGGAGGAGAAAAATATTCCATAGTTCTAAAACAATTATTTGCTATTGATGTAGAAATATCATTATGCTCAGTACGAGTCAAAATGCATTAACATTCCATCTGCCAATGCAGCAGCAACCATTTTTCTCCATTTCTGTTTGACCTCAAGCCTTTTATGCATAAATGTCAGGGCTCTTTACAATTAATCATGTCTACCACAGACTAATTGTGGACAACAGTAGTGCAATTAACACAAATTTGCTTCAAATATTCATGAACATTCAAAAGCATTCATTGACATAAGTCTTAGGTACCTAACCACCAAAATTGACAATTCTTTCTCTACTGCTTTCAAGCAGCCCCTGCATTAGGAAGCTAAGCACACCATCAAGGGCAGCAGCAAGATAAAAAATATTCTGCCAATTCTTAAAATATGATTGCTTCAGCGATACCTGCTCCACACACAGGCAAAGGCAAAACAAGCAAAACAATGAATATAAAAATCATTTCTCTCTCAGTCCAAGTAGTTAAGCCAGTACATGCAAAAACACTTAATCTATTTTGGATAATAACAATTTTTTTTTTCCATAATCCTACCTCAACATAAAAGGCAAATTCACGACAACATGAAAAATGTATTTGGCCATATCTAAAGCAGATGAACGAAAGAAAGAAACAAACAAAAAAAAAMMACTAAAATTAGACYTGTTCAAGTCTTGATTTCCTCTTAATATTGTGCCTAGTATTTTATTTGTAGCTAGCTAGGGAACTAATGGCAAATGTCCCTCTCACCATATAAAGCTATTTGTAAAGACTGACCTAAACAGAGCAGATGTAATAGACTTTTTTTTTTTTTAAATGCATGCTTTACATTAAAGAATTTCTTGGACAGTTGTGCTATTTCTAATCAGGCCCCATGGCAAATATTCCCCAACCCTCACAGGAATAAACTATTCTCACTTCAAACAATTGTTACAGTTTGAATCCAATTGACTCCAGACAAAAGTACTGAGATAATCAGCATATTAAAGCCAACACTATAACCATATGTTAATTATGTAAATGATTCATTTTAATCAGCTAGAACCATGTAAAGAGTTACAAGGAATGCAAATGTAGGGAGTTATTAAAAATCTCATTATTATTCATCTTGGTTCCATGCGTGTATGTATCCATCCAAACAGATGAATTAATAGTTAGATGAAAGATGAAAGAGCTGGAGGGGAAGTCTGTGGGAAACCATCTGTCTTGCTTTGCATCCCTCCCAGGCTTCAACTCTACTGCAGTATCTACATGGAGAGCAAGCCCAGAGATGCGACCACAAATGTCCATAGAGCACCTCAACCAGCAGTCAATTCCGCTATAAAAAAAAAAACAAACAAACAAAAAAAAACACTTCCCATTCCTTCTTAAACCAGAAGTCTCCGTAATTTTTAACCAATTTAGGCTTCCAGCTATTTTGTTCAGTTCTCACAAAGATGCAGCAGGAGCGTACACACACTCAATGGTATAAACTTACCTGAACAATTTGGACACAATGGCATTAAGCATGCTAAGCAGCCTAAAACTTTCATTTGGGATCAATGTTGTTATTCATTTTCTCTTTAAATAGAATGTGCATTTAATTTAATTCAACTTTTTTTAAAATTTCCATAGATACCAAAAGTACTCCCCTGAGCTATTCCAACAATGCCTTGTCAGAAAGGAGTCTAAACACAAGTGGAAGAATGTTCTAAAATTTTATATTTTTAAATTTGGATTAAAATGCTGTACTGTTAGCCTAAATGTAATCCTATGGTTCTTTAAAGTCATCTATGTACAGACTTTTTTCAAAAATGGGTATCACACAGGTTCTCACCCAATCTTCTTTCATCTGTCACAGTTCTTCCATAAAGCAAATGTGCAGGGTCAGAAGAAATGGACATGGAAAAAAAAAAGATAAATCAGCTTATATGGAAAAGTGATCCTAGTCGGACCAAAATACATAGCACATATTGATTTATGCAAAGGTTGAAGTATTTTAAAGATTTTTTTTTCTAAAGAAAGTCCTCTTCTAACTGTCTATTAAATGTTAGAATTGATATTCAGGAGCTACCGTAATTGGGACTCGTATTACTATCTAGACAGGTTCTCTCAACATCAATATCTGATGTGTGTTGGAAACTCAGAAATTGTTTTGAAAATACTGTATTTTCTCTAGTGCTTCCAAGGAAGATGGCAAAATCTCCCTGAATTAAATGTTGCCTCCCCCCGAAAGGGTTATTTTTCATTAACCCCATTCTCCCTGCTCACCGCGTATGTGCACAGAAAATGGATTCKGTGCCATAATTATTCGTCTGAAGAAAAGTAAGGGTCAAAGGGCCATTTTCATCCCTGACTATACCACAATTCTGTGAGCACCCTGGGTGCAGTGCACTACCTATTATATCGGTAAATGAGGATTAGCTGAAAAGGTAGGGCTTAAAGCCACAGAAGGAATAAGAAGGGTTGGAATGTTTTATACTGGTAAACATGCATTAGGTTAAATCCTTTCTGCATATCTTCATAAATCTTAGATAGTGTTTTATTTAAAATCAAAGACACAACCTACTTTTTAAATCCTTAGTTAAAGCCAGCTTCCACGACTCTGCAGACAAAGCTCAAAGCACTGACACGAATGAAGAAAAAGATTCAAGTGTTTTGGTATTACAAAACTGAAAGGTGTGTGTATATATATATTTACTTTCCCAATAAATTGTTCTGTTCTAATAAAAGAGTTTGCAAAAATAATTTTCAAACATTTCTGTCAGTTTTCAGAAGATTTATGAAGCTTTGTTCTTCATACTCTAATTCTTTCATGTTTTCCTTCCTGATGTCTCCTAATGCAGTTTCACTGGAATCATTCTAGTTTTGATCTTTAATCCTTTTATATATTTTTTCTTTGCTTATTCTTGCATGTCTTTGTAGTTTCTATAATTGGGTCTTTGCACCATTTTAACAGGGTTTAGCACTGTGCAGCTTGTCAAATTCAAGCAGGAGTGAGAGTAACCTATCAGTGATATAATAAATAAGCAAGTAAATTCGCATCATCACCACCCTGAAGTGAATGTTTGCCACAAAAATGTAAACTTCAATTCCCCTCATTCTGCAAAGGTTGGTGAAGCCTTTATCCATTTGGTAGGCCAGAAAAAATAATGTGTAATTGCACAGAAGGTGCTTTAAATCACTAATAGTTTATTAAAAAATGGCTACAAATGTGCAGTGAAACAAGACTTCATTAATTTCTTCTTGAGGCGCCTGTGTAAATTCAACGTAGGGAAAAGTGCTTGACAGCTTTGCAACTATTGACTGACATTCTTCAGCAAAGCTTCACTGAGCCCAGAGCATGATTTAAGCACACCCTGGCAATAATAAACACAGCAAATGAAAAAAGATAGCACAGCATCTCTACTTGGAGTGAAATAAAGAGAACCAGTGATTTTTTCACGCACACAGTAAATCTATGTTAATATTAAAGGCATTATAAACTCTACTTTATAGAGGAATTCCAGCATACTCTTCAAGAATCAAGTATTTATTACCTTTTTGAGCAGTTCATCTGTTTTTCTGRTTGCTGGTGATATTTATATCTCACAAAAACATTCATACAAAATAACTCATAATTTAGCTACAACCTTTAAAAAACACTCCATTAAATTCCTACAAGTCTTAGCACTTAAAAACAGACACAAGTCTTTTGTACCTAATTTCTGAGGAACACCTTTGTTGGGGCATCCTTAATTACATAATGTACATAGCTACTTAAAAGTCTGCCTCCAAAAGGATGAAATCTGTTGTGACAATTCTCTCAAAGAAAACACACGATTCATGCTAGGCTAGAGGAGAAACAGATCTTTCATCGCAACATGACCCAGGGACATAGGCACGCATACATACACATATATGAAACCAAACATAAAATATTAAGCCAACTACAAAGAGTTTCCATCTTTATATTCATGATTTTGTCTGCATTAAAGGGATCACTTCCTATTTATGCAGTCACTGATGCATAAACTATAGCAGAGGAGAAAACGTAGACGGTAAAAAGGGAGAAATTGCAGCCAAACTTCACTGAAAATAATGATAGTTTTAGTTTGCTAGCACCTTGTTTATCGTAGTAAAACTTAARTGGAAATCATCTGTATTATGATCTTTCTCCCTGTCCTTCCCTGATATAAATGCCACATGATATATAAACACTACAAATATTTATTGAAAAAAAATGTTCTGTTGCCTGTATTTTGCCCGCAGGGAGCGAGTCCCCACGGCACTCTTGCACCTTTAAACCTTTTGTGCCATATGATTTTAACCCCTTAACAAGATCTCTCTCCCAGCATAGGGCAGGAAAAGGGCAGAAAGTCCACATTATTCTCTGAGATAACATCCTACATTCTGCAAGAGCAGAACTTGGCAATGGTCATGCAGTGGCAGTCCAAAGCCGGGGGGTTCCATCACACTGCCCTCACGAAGCCCCTGTTTTCTAAGTTTGTATTCCTGCTGCAATAAAAAAAGGAAAAAAGCAAGCAAGGTCAAAGAAAATCCTTACAGCAGAAGTATGGTATGTATGTTTAGCTGTTCCTTTTGTGCTATCCTCTATAAAGTGACAGAAGTAAAAGCAAGCAAGCAAATCCCACTGTRTCAAGGCTGATTTATTTCACTTGACTTCTTTGCATTTCTTAATCTCTCTGTTTCCCCATGAGCATCTACCTTCTCCCCAACCACCGTGTCCATGACGCGAGTTCCAGATGCCATCAACAGTAATAGGGAAAGCAAGAATATCTGCTGATAATACTCCCCAAGTACTATGATCCCAAGTCTGCAAAGCATTAGAAAGTGCCCTCGTGTCAGACAGCACAAAAAGATCTCCCTGTGTACTGCTGTAGTTTAATGTGTCCTATGTTAATTTACATTCCACATATAGCAAAAGGAGATTTCTGATGACATTTTCTGCAATGCCAAGGGTTGGGGCATCACAATGCTATCATGAGTAAACCCATCTGGAGGAAAGAAGTGGTGCCACCTACTCCTTGGTGGTTTGGATGCGCAGACTACAGGCTTCTGCAAAGCCTTGCTCAGAAACCAATGCACATAGAGCAGCACTTCAAAACTGGGCCTTGGGTGAAAGAAAACAAGGATACACACGAGGAATCAGTCCATGGTCAGCTTTTGCTTGAAAGACAGCATGTTCTTTGCTTCTACCTCGCAAAATTTGACAACCAAAAACTAAAAACAGAAAACTTCAGGGCTGATTATAAATAGATTACTTTACACATATCACTCTTTGCACACAGATGGGCAGCATGATTGCTGTTTCTTTCAATACTGTGTGGGGAGCAGACTCAATAAATAGGTTGTTTAAAAAATCCAAACATTTATAAAGCATTTGAAACTACTGTACTGTATCTTGTTTACTGCTGCTCTAAGAAGCTTTTTAAAATAAGGTGTTAAATCTCAGAGGGATTATCCTGAAATGAAATTTTTAATAACAGCAAAATAAACCCATCCTTCACAGCTCTGTGTCGCACAACTAACTGTTAACTCTCACCTCTCTTCCCTGCTCTGTATCTGTATCTATACTAGCACAATTCCACTCTGTCTAGTTYTGATTTCAGGTACTTCCAAAGAAAGTCAATATATTGTGCTGTTATGCCCCAAACCAGAAATTAAATACCCCCAGAAAACCTCTGTGAATCTAAAATTTTATACCTAATGTCCTGATCATACAGGCTAAAGAAAAGTGTAGAATGAAAAGCTGAAAGAATGAGCGTACTGCCACGAGAAGAAAAGACCGAGATGGATGCACCTCCCCAAATACACAGTAGGCCRTTACAAAAAGGATGGCAATACTGTGTTTGTTGTGCCCATTTTGCAGAGGACGACAGTGAGGATTTCAAGTTGAGCATTTGGGGAAAAAAATGCCTGCAAAAAAGGTGCAAGTGTAAAACACCTAGGGAGGTTATGGAGTCTCYGTCATTCAGGATCTTACGAGTAGGCCTGACAAACATCTGTCAGGAATGACACAGGCCAAGTAGATCTTGCCTTCAAGCAGGAAAGTAGATTACAAGAGCCCACTAGGTGCTTTCCCCTCCCCTGTTTTTCTGTAGATCTTTGACATACATCTTTTCTGGGGGATTAAATATTCCACGAGCTATCTCATTTGTTTGTGAGCACTCTGAATTTTCAATATTGTGGAGAAAAAAAATGCAGGAACTAACAGCTGGAAGCAGAAATAAAGAGAAATAGAGTCTTGTAATATTCTAATTGTAAGGGTAATTAAACATCCAAACAGTTCAGTAGGGTATCAGTGAAACTGATGGATTCAAAATTACTTGGATATTAAAGCAAGATTCAGTATCTTCTAAAAGGTCTGTTTTAAGTCATTCTCTGGAAAAAAAAAATCTACTGCATGTGTATTCAAGAGGACAAACTGGATTATCATAATGATCCCTTCTAGCTTGAGTATCTTTGAACCTGTGGCTCTGAAATCCCTCTGCACAGCAAGAAACCTTTCTTATATAACTTTATAAATTCACTTTTGGAATTCACTTTGGATTTTAAGAAAAAGACGACAACAGAAACTTCGTTCCGTTACCTCTGAGAAATGGTTTTCTTCAACAAATGGAGAACCATTTTTTAAACAAAAGTGGTTTGTTCTACATGACAGAGAAAATATAATCTTTATATATTCAATTTGATATTTCTAGTCTCGGAGTAGGTTATATATTCAAAGTCTCTAGTCTCGGAGTAGGTTATATATTCAAAGTCTCTTGTCCTGTCAGAGAACAAGAGTCAACTGGTAGAGCCAGCCTCAAAGTATGCACGCTGCTTTCTCACAAATGTTGTGGCAGATAATTAATGCTGTAACAAGTTTATCTTATTCTTGAGTCAAAACTGATATTTAACAAAGAAAAGATTAATTGATCTAAATTGAGAATTTTCATTCTTCTCTTCAAGATAGCTTACTGCTTTGAGGAAATCATGCATGCACACAGAAAAGCAAACTATAACAAATATTAACAGTGCAATAATAGAACTATGCAGTACATCTACAGAGAAATGCATTCATTAGGTTAATTTTCAGGTTTGGGAGCTAGGAGTAAAATGGGTGGCGACTCGGACAGTAAATCTGAGATTCACTTCATGAGCTTAATGGCATCTTTCTCAAAACACTTGCACAAACACTTTAAGTGCTTGCTGGTATACAGTATTCCCTAAAAATATATCTTGAATTCATCTCTGAAGGTAATCTGATTCCCAACTCACAATCTATTTTTAATGCTGTGGATTTTTTTTTTTTTTTTGGAAAGGAACTGAAGAATGGTGCTTTGAATAAAATTCTAATTAATAAAAAGCAAACATGATGTCATTCTAGTTATAGAAGTGAAAAATTTAACTTGACTAAAGCAACAAGAGCAGGAAAAAAGAAGAAAACATAAAACGAGGAAAGTTAGAAAAATGGGCTAAAACCATATTAATATCACAATAATGGTCTTACAGAAGGGCAGAAAGAAAATGAGGTCCCAGGCAGCTCATTTGCTATAACAGAAGAGAAGAAGTCCTCAGAAACAAAAAGGAATAACAATAAGAAATGGGAGCTTAAATAACTGTCTAGTCTGGATCTTTGGTAAGATATTTTAATTATTTCAGATACTTGATCTTAACTTCTGGAGCTTRGAGGAGGCAAATCTCTACAATGCTTCTTCTTGCTCGAATTAAACTAACATAACCTGGGAATGTAAAACAGAAAATGTCATCCCATCTATCCAGAAACAGTGCTGCACACTTATTAACATTCTGAAATAATCTCTCATGCTAAATAAGATTCACTGAAGAATCACCGCATTACCTCTTCCCCTCTTGATTTCCCATTTCTTATTGGAAAACGGAGAGAATAAAATTACTTCTTCTTGCATTTTGCAATTCTTATGCTAAAGGAAGGCTTTAGGAAGCTACTTTGTGTAGTTCTGTAAGACTCAAAAAATACCTTTATGCAAGAGAGAAATTTGCAGCCAGAAAGCTTCACCAGGAACATAATGACCTAAAGATGACCTTATGTATAAAAGCACCCTTCACAAATCATTAAACTTGAGAGAGCCATTGCCTCTTGTGGACAGGTATCAGGAATTATCATCTAGCCACCAAGTGAGCTCCCACCACACGCATGTTCATTTTAGGCACACACATGGAAGCCCTATGCTGCCCAGTAAAGCTCTGGTGCTCCTCTCCTCAGAAGTCCCTCATTTCCAGAAGGTTAACAGTGATTTACTTTAGACAGAGCATATTTTCTCTCGTAGAGACAAAGCATATTTCCCAAGGAGTCAGTGGATTCTCACTTCATTGCTCTTAAGCTTAAAAATATAGATGATCACATATCAAAATGTGGCATGCCAGACTACAGGTCAAATTTTTCCCCCCTTCTGCTATGACTAAGGACAACATGATACTAAAACCTTCTACCTTATTGCATACAACTTCATCTGAAGAGGAATTTAACAGAGAATTTATTCTYTAATTTATGAAGAGAATTAAAGCCAAAAGAAAATTAGAGATTTTTTTTTTTTTGGTGGATTTTTGTATTGTACTACGAAAAAACAAGAGTGGAGGAGCAGAAAGGTTTCAGAGACCTCTTGCATATCTGAATGAAAAGACTTACTGACTATGCAGAAAACTTAGAGATTTCAACAGACCCGGTACAGAACTTTTACATTATTAAAAGACAGTGATTCTGAAATAGAAAAGCAATGTGTGTCTTCCATTTTTGCCTGTGTCATCTCCTCCTCAAAAAAAAAAAAAAAAAAAAAAAAAAAAAAAAA
>NW_020455854.1:2624671-2666934 GCF_003342845.1 Nothoprocta perdicaria | reverse complement strand
TAAGATATGCTGCTGTAACAAAAATAATCAATCACTGCAATGTTTCCAAGATAGGAGGAAGGCATGCTGTTTGGCAACAACGGACTACAGTGTGCTCAGCTACACCACGTATCACAGACTGTAATAGCGTTTGGTTCTCAGCATCTTTTTCAACAGTAGATGCTACCACATCTCTGAAAATGACGACTCTCATGCTCTGCAAAAATAGACACCACGCAGGGTTTTTCAAGTCTACGTGTCTGTGGTCCCTTCTCCCTACCACTATGTATCTGAGGGAATACCTAGCCTTGCAAACAGAATAAGCAAAAAATGAAAACACATCCCTTTCCTCACCATGAGGAGCTGCCATCACAAAGCTGATTGCAGTGATAATTACGATGAGCATGCAAAATTACAAAGCATATCAGCACTTTTTAAAGCCATTGGAAACATAAAGCCAAGTGCCACTCAGAAAGCAGATTTCGAGCRCAAGCATCCTCAAAAATGCTTAAGAAATTCTTCCTTGGATTTAAAGCTTCTCTTAAAGACAGAGCCCACCACACCATGCAGCTGAGCTCAGCCTTGGAGCAGCCTGAGCTCCACATGTAGCTCACAGAGGGACTCCCAATCCCACTGCCCATGGATGTTCACGTGTGCTGCCTTCCTCCACCCTGCGCTTCCCACCAGGAGCGCACTCGGCACCCTCACTTAGGGCACACGATGCAGGCACTTGGCTTAATTGTGCCTAACGCTCGCCTTGGCCAGGGGAAGGCATTTTCAGATGGGGAATGTGTGCGAACATCTGCTCCTTTTTCCCAGTGCCTGAATTTAACTGTTCCTTCATGGAGGAAAGCACAGAATCCACGCGTCCTGTTCTGCCCTGGGAGGAGCACGCAGCTATTTCAGTCGGTGCAGCAAAGCGTGCCCGTCAAAAACAGTACGCTGAGAATTTGGGAACAGGTTTATTCCGTTTCCTAGAACGGCAGCACGCAGAAGGCTCGAGCATGTTTAACAACCAACACAACAGGTCACCCAGGGAGCTAGGGAAGAAGGCAGTTACTGACCACACACTGACCAAGGATATAATGAAACCAATCCATCTGTTTCTTTTCTTATGGAATTATAAAGTTTGGAAAATTTCTTGCACCTACCATTCATTTTTGAAAACCTTTAGAAATAGCAAAGCTTCACACGTGATACTCTCCTTGGTGCATTTTGAAGAATTCTAAATTAACAAACATGGAATTATACAGAATCATTTTTGCAACTGGAGATTTTTTTTTTAAATCCATTGGCAAATTTGCTTTGATTATTTTGAATATTATTTGAATATTACATTCAATTGTTTTGATAGAGGGAAACAGATTAAACTTGCCAAAGATCGGCAAGCCTTGTATGGGAAGCTGGGCTCAACCCTAGCAGCTGCCCTTCAAGTTAACCCAAAGATCATGGTGCCCTGTGGTGCTCCTGGATCCAATTAGTGATACCCRTTAGTTCATGTTGGCTGGCTCTTCAATGGCCCTAGTCTCAAAAGAAGGTGCAAGTTGGCTCCTCCTTATCACACACCTGGACAAGCTAGGAAAGATTGCTGCGCTTCAGAATGGATTTTTCACTGGATGGAGACCCAGAAGTGAAAGGTAGTTTGTACCTGAAAAGGTAGCTCTCAAATACAGCCCGACTGCCAGCTACAACAACCTTAAAAAACAGCAGTAAAAAGAAGTTATTACAAATGCATAACAAAGAATAGAAGATTAAAGATGCTGAGGAGCAGAGCTCGTCAACTAGGGCTCGTGCTCTAGAGAAGAAACTTTATTGAGGTTTCATTAAACCATCTTCCCAGATTACTTTAGAATTTCTATTTCCTCTTAGGTACACAAAGAATTGGCATCCTCTAACACCTTGTTTTCCGATGGTTCTAAGTAATATTTATGCACTCAACAGCTCGACATAAAATATTTTTGTTCTGACAGGGTGTTGAAATAAGAAYCGTGCTCTGTAGCTCAGATGTTACTGAGATCCAATTTCTTCAAAAAGTTTGACAGATTCAAATAATGCTCAGAAAAAATCCAAGTCAGAAGGTTAAGCTGGAAAATATGACCTAATTTTAAAAAATGGGCTTTTTCAGCATTTTTCTAAATATTTGAAGTTCAAATTCTGTTTACAAAGAAACCATATAAAGCCTCAATAAAACAAAACAAAAAGCAGAAGATGAATTAACTCTTAATAATACTATAAATCAGAAACTCATGCACTCAAAATTAATACCCAATACCATCAGAGAATAAAAAACTGTTCTGAATGGCAGGTTGTATATTTGTGAGCACCCTTTCAGATAACTGCCCCGTGTCCCTTRTCACCCTGGGCACACGGCAGCGAGCGCTGCCTCCGGGAGCAGGGAAAGGTTCTGCAGGTTCCTGATCCCTCAAAGCAGCATCACACGGAGCATGCCGGGGACACATCAGTGACCCTGTGCAGATCATTGCGTGCACACACTCGCAGGCACCACAAGAGCTGCTTTCCTTTACCTCCGATCACCACCTACTCCCCAATTAAATGTGCTACAGACTACCTCATATTTATTTTTCTAAAAAWTGACAAAGTGGTAATGCTTTTAACTTGTTCTTATTCTTTGGAATTCTCACCTATACTTAGGTTTTTATGTAATATTGAAGTAATATTGAATATCCAAAGCATTATTTTTAAGCGCGTAAAATATATCAGCAGTTTTCTGAGAATATTCCACCTGTAAATAAGCTCACAATCTCTATCCTGGTTATTAGAATGTTTTATTCTTATCAAGAAGTCTGCAGATCTGCTAAATAACTGCAACAGTAAGGCGGCATTGCTCATACATACAGAATGGAAAAAAATATATATATGGGGGGCGAGGGAAATATATCTAAAACTTAAGACATATCAGCAAAAACTTAAGTATCAGCATGAGTTCTTTTTAGAAATGTCTGAAATGTTTCTACTTAGTACTGTTGCCATTAAAAAACAAGATTGCTGGTATTTATCTGCACTATTTATGAAGCACYAGGGAAGGACCATTTCATTGCATTTTGAATTTCACAAGCTTTAAGCAATTATTAGTATAGTTCAGATCAGTTCCTAGCTTGATGACTCTTTCCAGCTTCACCCTAAAGAAATAAGTTGTTTTTACTGAGAGAGCCATTCTGGTCAAGACTGAATAAAACATTTCCTTGGAAATCACAATTTGCTTTATTTTGTTCAGAGGTAAAGGTCTCAAATAATATTCCAAAGGTAAAATATAAAACATTTTGACTCCTGAATACATAGGGGGCAGATTTTCATTTCCTTTTTAACTTCAACAGTAATAAAATAATGCATATATATATATAAAAAAAACTTAATTTATTAAAATCATCAGAATTAGTAAGGATTAAGTTATCCTCCAAGCTATTTTGCTCATTTATCTCTACCACTAAAGAACGATAGGCCAGTAAAGTACTTGCCAGAGTGTCACCTACCAGAATCCACAATAGCCTGAATCTCATGAAATACAAGTGCAAACTCTGACACAGAGAATCTACYATGAATAAATTCATACTGCTCATATCATATATTCACATCATTTATTGACTGCATTCATGAGAAATCACTACATTATAATAACCAAAATTGTTCAAACCATCTGCGAACCCTTCTGATGCTCAATAATCTGGGATCTAGTGGCAGATATTTAGCCAGGTACCATTCCACCATTCTGATCCAGCAGCAGACCAGTTCAAATACAACCATCATTTGCTTCATCTGAAAGTACCCAAAGTCTTTTCCACAACATGCCCAAAACAGACAGACATCCCATATATGTTTATGATATATTCTTTCAAACTAGGTCTGAGCAAACGTTTTTCTCTGCATACTCCAGTTAAAAACAAATCAAAACATAAGTGTATTTTAGCTTGGAGTCTAACTCTAATTCAAGCCCAAGGTAACTAGCGATGAAGGAAGAGGCACAGTTCAAGCATGCGCTGTAAAAAAAAGTTGCTTTACACGTAGAAACACAAACACATTTTGGTTATGGTACACAGCCAGCCCGCTAAAAGCAAAGGTACTTTAAAGTTTTATCTGCAGGAATAGCCTGGCTAAAATAATTTTTTTTTTTTACTGATAATCACATATGTGTCAGAAGGAAACAGCTGAAATTCACAAATTGTAGGAAAACTCTGTCTCAGCTTGCTCGCTGCTAGTTAGGAAAGCCCAAGTGAACCACCTACATATGCTTGTTTCCTAAGAAAATTCTACACAAAACCATTTTTTTCTAACTTGCAAGGCAACTTTTACAAGACAGCAGGCAATTCA
This sequence comes from Nothoprocta perdicaria, assembly GCF_003342845.1. Classification (NCBI taxonomy): domain Eukaryota; kingdom Metazoa; phylum Chordata; class Aves; order Tinamiformes; family Tinamidae; genus Nothoprocta; species Nothoprocta perdicaria. The sequence continues at coordinate 2,662,629 of NW_020455854.1, read as the reverse complement.
GGTGCAGCCTTAAAGTCGTGGGTCTAGCTAGGTTTGGTTATATCAGAACACTCCACTAAAGTGTATCATCCAAACTAGCATAAGCATTCAGCCTCTGTTTTATGATATCTGCCACATTTTGGCAAAACCATAGGCAGACTAGGAGGAAAAAGCCCTCCTGTGATAGCAATGACAGCTAAAGCCAAAAGTTGCCAAGAGTTTCTTGAGCAAACGACCGGCCTGACAGGGAAGGCACTTTGGCTACGTTCCTTGATGCATGCATTAAATAAGAAAATTGAAATTGTATTTCCAGAAGCTTAAATATTGATAGCAAAGTTACTGTAAACAATGTGGACCATATCATCATTTTTACCAACTCACTTCCTACCAACACAATTGCTATTAAAAGCACTTTGGATTCACAAGGAGGAGAAAACTTTTTAACTCTTATACTGAAACAGAAAAAAAAGAAAAGAAAAAGATAGAAAGCAGAGGAAGCAGTCGGATGGAAAGGGATTGCAGGAGTAAAACACGTTAGTCTTCCACTCACAGACACACTGCAAAGAACAGTGCTAGTGACAGCAGACCCTTCTCACCCGCAAAGACAGAACAACACCCTCAAACCAAAATAAGTCTGCATCTAGGGCAAGTCATCTWCTTGCTGCTTTTCCAAGAGACTGAAAGGCCACTCTACATACAAATCATGCTATTCCACTAGGCAGTAATGGGCTTGCTAAACCACCAAGTCACCATTTCAGTCAACATCAGAAGGACTAAAACATCATCATTTCTATTTCAAAGCCGCTTTTATTCCAATAAAAGTGACCGAATTACTAAAGCCTTTTCAAGGTAAGCTGATGCMGACTAACGTATCCAAAATAGCTTGCCAAACCGGACTTCCAGAAGGGAGCCCTGTTCCTGGAGGTAGCCCAAGACCCTGGCACCTGCAAGTGTTCTGCGTTTTTGCACCACACAAGTGCTTTCTTTCACTGAAAAAGCCCTGAACAATGTCAACATTAATAATTTTCTTATACTATTAATGCCTATGAAAAATTCTTTGCTAACATGGAAAGTGAACAGCCTAAGCTAGCCACGCAATAAATAATCTAGTATACATCATTTAAAAGTCATATATTGYATTTGCATTTTTAAAATATTTTATCTTAACTCTATGTACATACATATATCCAGAAAAACTGCAGAGATTTTATACACCTAAAATGCTTAATTCCATGAAAGATGAAGCTCGTCTGGGAATATTTAAACTATTTTTCTGCCTAAGGGTTCCCTCCGCATGAATTGAATGGCAAACCAAGAGCAGAGGTTTCACTGGATTGCCACCAATTCTCTAGCCATTGGGGAGCCACCATTCTCTGGCCTCCCCTCGTCAGAAATGAAGGTGTGATGGCTTGGCCACCACGCCGTGGCCTCGCTGTCCCCAGCACGTGGGGACACTGAACTGCGGAGCCTCCTTGGGACGCGACGGCAGCTGCCAGCACGTCTGGCGTGTCAGTGCCGAGAACGTCTCTCCTCCCACGTGACACAAATGCTATTTATGCATCAGTTTTACTTCCACGTCATCTTTCTCCATATAGTTTCATACCAGAGAAAGAGGAGAGGGGAAGAGAGACATTTTTCTTCATTAAAAATGTGTTAATACAACCAAGCTGATCCTAGTAATTAATTAAAAATAGGTTATTTACTTGGAAAATACAACTCTGTTAGCAAGTAGCACGCATAATGTATAATTTGATAGGGTTTGACATATCTCAAACGCTGAATAGCTATATCTTCGCTCTAAGAACATACATGTCCATTATTCATGATCTCGCACAGGTGTTATGACCTCAAGAGGAGAAATATAAGTTAGTGACACAGAATATGAGCAACTGGGAAGATAAAGGCATCTGTTTCTACCTCACGTTTCCTGAGATGCATCCCCTAGACAACCAGTTCTTCTTCCTTGTCCTATATTCCACGCATGCCAGTACTTTGCAATAGGGGATGGGACAAAAGCAAGCACAGGATGGAGGATGGATCTTCCTGATGGATTTAGGAGCGGCTGGCAAAGGCTGCACACACAGAGCATAAGGTGAAACGATGTGCACAGCTTGGAGGGGCAGGACCACGAAGACTAACCGTCCTCCGTGGAGCGCCATGGGCTTTCTGCTCCTCCATGCAACGTCCAACAAAAGCGAGCCAAAACAGCCCTCCTAATCTCTACTTAATTCTTTCATTTCCGTTTTCATATGCAAATGATTTTGGTGCAAATATAATTGGAAACTGTGGGGCCTCCCTCTTCAGAAATATTTCAGAATTTCTGTTGGAAGTACATTCAGGGAAATCAGCCTCAATCTAAAAAGGGTCTAAAATGGCCTCGTATCCAAAAATCTATCACGGCTGTGGGTGACTCTCAACCTGCAACCCAGTAAAAACATTTGCTTAATCAGGCTTTTTCAAGGCCTATATTTGAAGAATTTGCTCAATATGTTCTGAACATTATGTAGTTATTGATGGGAGAAGGATGACATTAGCATCTTTTTTTTTTTTTTTTTTTTTTTTTTTTTTTTCTATTCTTGGATTACAGATAGATTAGAGTTACGTTATGTGACGGACAATAGGAAACAAGTCTGTCAATCTTCAAACGTAATTCTAGTATCATAAGCTGACTGCAGATATCGAGATATCGCAAATACAGATAAAAATTTGGGGTGCGAAAGTAACTAGGGCAGTTAGTCATATAAGTAAGCATTTAATCTGAAAGCCATCCACTAGAACAGTAACTCAGTCCTTAGTTTGGTTTTCCAAAATGTGTATTTCTCATGTACATGATTAGGGAGGGAGAGGAAGGATGGCCAACTAGTCCACATGACGAACATTTTTCTACAGTATCTGTAAACGTATCTGTTTTATCTCTTTTTTCTTTTTTTAGAAAAAGCTGTTTAGAAAACCGCTTTATTTTAGACCTATGTCAGTGGGGTACCGCAGGCCTAGACACAGCTTTCTAAAGAAAGAAAGAAAAGACTTGAAATAAGGCATCCCAAATTTTCAAAGGGCCCTTTCTTCTAATCTATCTGCTTGAATAATGCGTCCAGAGTGGCATTTTGTAATGACAGCAACTTTCCAACAAATCAATAGTTATTTAATTCCCAACAAGCTCTCGAGTCCATTAAACCTGATTACATTCACCCATTTCAGTTGGGTGCAGTTATTTTTCCTACACCGGCACTTAATCTATAACAGGAACTTATGAGAACTTTCAAAAGCAATTTCGGCATCAATCAGCATAGAGTGAAAGGCACGATTTGCTTGTAATTATTTATTGGACAGGATGGCACAAGGTCTGACTGAGCTCTAGTGTCCGACCTTCACCCCCAAATTCTAATGGATACGCAGACCTGCTTGATGTGCTTAAGTCTGCTCCTGTGCCTTACCGCGTGACAAAGCAGCATCAGCTCGCACGGGCCAAAAAGCTTCTATTTTTTCAGTACTCAATAAAGGCCAGTGTGCATTTATATTTCTGTTTTAGATAAATGTGTCTGATACTAAGTCTAATATGAATAAGACCATTCATAATCTTAGTTTGACTTGATATATGTACAGGAACTCTCTGTTTTACGTTGTCACCCCCTGTTCCCCTAGAAAACCACTGCAAGAAAGGAGCACAATGACTATTTCAAACAAATGCTTCTCCTCCGTGGTAATTTGATTGACCACTAACATGACACAGAAACGTAGTGCTCCACATTTCTCTTTTCCTCTTGACCTTGTTAATGCATCGCAACTGCTGCCACTTATAATACTGAGTGGGCTACTTTATTCTGGCAATGCTTGGAAATATTTCCTGAATATTTTCTTAGTGCTTTCTAATACCGCCAGTGATGGAATACATTTTGCTTGCTTAATGTCCACAGAGTGAATCTCTGTAAAAACCTCAATCTGACAGCAGAAAATGCAACATTACCATCTCTTGATTAAAAAAAAAAAAAAATTAAAAAATAGAAACATAACAGACAGCACAGCAAATACTTGCTAGTTAACTCGTACAATACAGAACTACCCACAGAAGCAAAATTATATACTTTCAGGACTCAAAAGGGTTTGTGGAAGTATTCTGTTAAAGAAGCAATTTTCCACACACACACACACAAAAAAAAAACCCACCAAACCTTATTCATTGTGACGCATAACTTAGGAATTAATGCATATGCATATTTAATGCTATTCATATTTGCTGCACTAAAACACTTAGCCTGAGCACACCGTGGTAAGTTACTTTGTCTTATGACCTGCCGTGGGAATGCTGAGTCCCTCAGAAACCTAGAATGGATAGCAAATCCTCTGCCCTGTGGTCAACCTCACGAAGCAAAGGCATGAATGTTAAGCAGCAGACAGATCAATACAAGCAAATATAGCTCAACTACACCATTTATTCAGCCATGAGAGATGTCAATACACAGATTAGGGTGATCCATCTTTTTGATTTCCTACTGTCTTCTCACAGACTACATGAGAGCTTTTGCCCGTATTAAAAGTGTTTGCTTTCTCAACCATAAAAATTCCAATTATTACTCTAAGTGCACTAGAGTTAAGTTGCTTGTTGGAAGCGGCCTTGCATTACCTGAACAAGTCCAGCGAAGTATGGTGCTGCTGGCAGAATCATTGGCACTCCATACGGATGTAGCAAAACTCCTTGAGACGACAACATGGTTTAAGTGATAGTATTACTCCCACTAAAGCTAAACACATCAATTGAAAGTTAGGGGAAAATCTATATACCAACTTCTTCCAAACTCAGAGCTAGAACCAAATAACTTCTGTCACGGGCAAAGCCCACATCAGCTGTAAAAAAAAGAAAAAAATTGACGTCAGCAACTCTTAATGTTAAATTTTTCTTCAGAGACAACAGATAGAGACAACAGCTGCAAAGCTAACTCTACCAAAAAAGCAAGGTGCTATTTTGGGACCAGCTTAAATAACATGACTAACCAACTACTCTTTATCAGTTTAGATTTTCAAGTAATGCATACATACAGATCAAACTCTCCAAGTTGGTCTTTCCACCAGACAAGAATTAATTTTGTTATCAGCAGCAGGATACATATGACAACAGTTACTGTGAGCAGCTATTAAAAAGACAGCTTTATTACGATTGTCTAAATAAGTATTTTCTTCCACTTATYAGCTGCTAAGCAATATCCAAGTGAAAATTTTTATTTAAATATTACTTTGTGCCTACATTTGGTTTTGATTCATTATATTTTTCTTGCTTAATTTAGTAAGTTAACTGATGTTAGCTAACTATTCCTATTAGTATAAATTATATTTTAAAAGCTAGCAGAATCTTTGCTAACCTTTCACAATGTCTATGTTGTCACATTTATCACAGCTTTTTCGAGAAAACTAAATTGATCTTTTAGAGTATTTTTCTTATCTGTTCTCAAGCTAAATTTATGCTCTTGGAGGAAAAAAAAATGTTAGTCTATTTTTAACATACTATTTGCAAGCTACTGTCTTCCGCAGATTGTTTTTGATAAAAAACTTAATTATTACCACTTCTATTTCATATGCATCATATTTTCTATCACAGATATGATTAATGACAAGAATTAAAACTCAGCAAGTTTATTTTAATTCAATGATTACTTAAGTGCTTAAAACTTCATGTTACAAGTTAAAGAAATGCCATCCTCTCCTGCAGTCCCTGAGCTACCACATCACTAATTCCAGCTACTTGATTTTGTTGCATAATTACTTTTCCAGATAACTAATTGCAGACAAGATTTGATGTGATACTCAATTATTTAACGTCACTTTTTGACCATCGCAAAAGGTTTTCGGTAATTGATTCTCATGTATCAAGGCAGCCGTGTTGCATGGCGCAGAAATCTACCTTAGCAGCCGCGTGTTGACCCGTGTTACCAAGAACCTTATCCCGTTTCTAACTTTAGATGCAGAATAGTGACCCTCTCYGATGCTTTTTTGGCTGTGAGGACAGCAATTGGCATGTGACAAAATGCTGTTTACCTAGTACCATCATCTGTTTATAGAATGGCTTTGCTCTTCTGTTGGGGATAACGCTGCTCGTGCTGGCTATCTGACTACGCTGAGCTCTTAGTCATACCTCATGTTCTTTTCTCATTAAGGAACAGAACTCTACAGTTTAATTATCAACCACACAGTGGGCTGATACATGGGGGCTCTGCCAAAAGGYTTTCATAAATTCCAACATTAAAAACAGTTACTAATTTTCAAACAGAAATATAGAAACAGAAGGCATAGATGAAAAAGCRTGTTGCAATTACAACTCATTTAAACATATTTCTTTTCTCAAGAGCATACTTGCATTTTAACTATTACCTATTTGTTTGGTGAAACAGAGAGAGTTGCATTTAAAGAAAAAGATTTATTTCACTTTGGATTGGGGACTTCAAACTGGATTCTTTAAGCTTCAGTCAAATGACCCAGAAGAACTGCTGACATAAATAAGGTTTGTCAAACTATTCTGCAAACTATCTAGTGATTTCTTATTTCAGCATATCTGTATTAGATATGATGCTATAAAACCCAGAAAGTGGGAAGATTTGAGCAGGGACTGCCAAGTGGCTGAAGCGGCAGGTTTAAAGGAAAGGTATTTTTTGTTCTGGGAAGACCAGGCTCAGGGGAAGCTCGTTTATAGTTTGCTTTGGGAGAGCTTTTGTCTAACATTTTAATCATTGCTTTGGCACAGGGCAACACGCTGATGAAATTTCCTGATGATATCAAGTTGGAAGGTACTGTCAAGACTAAGAAGGATACGAATATTATATAGGAAGAATTGCTCAATCTTAAGGACTGCATGACTAAGAACRGGGTGAAATGCAGTAATACAAAACGTAGGCCATCATTTTAGGGACCAATAACAGAAACTTGAGGTCTACACCCTGCAGGGGGAAGAGAAGAAGGACCTCTACATCCTGAGCTGCTGGAATGAGGCAGATATGCAAAGCAAATTACCAGCATTTCTCAGGAAAGGTATTTCCGATAGCATATGCTTCATCTACATTTWAAAAAAAATCCAATTCAACTACAACAGTGTAGAAAAAAGCCTCTATATTTTGATCACAGGAATGGAGCAACTATTTTGAAATGGAAAGCTAAGAAAGTTTGACTTGATTACCATAGTGAAACTAGATCTGTGAGCAGGTATGATTGCTGCTTATATATAAAACAGGGGAGAAAGGAGTAGGAGGAAGATTTTAAGCTAAGGATAGTCTTAGCACACTGAAAAAAAATGAGGAAAAAGTAGTTATGAACAAATTTCAGGCTAGAAGTACTTTTGAAATTACCTTTGAAAGTATTTTGATGTTAAATAAGTGAGATTCTACGAAAGCCTTCCAAAACTGTAGTGGCAAAAAATGATAGCTTATAGAAGGAACCAAATGATACAACACCAATAGTAGTGTTAGTCTGGACTAACTTAGAGGAGGACCCTGCCAGTCCTTTGCAAGCGGTAGAAATATTTAAGAATAATGAAATTTAAGGATTAATAAAATTAATACCTTAGGATCATTTATATTCACTGCATTTCAGTTTGCAATATATAAAAAGCAATTTTGAAAATAAACTGTAATTACCTGTTTTAATGAAAAGATGCTTTGCTTGCCTCACTATAACAACATGCTTCTAAACATACAGCAGTCTGGCACTTCAAGTCCAAGCTCTGACTTTCTGGTTTGGCCCTTTGGTGATGTCCCCATGCGGGCACCAGCTACCTAAGTTGGCACAAACCTCTGCGAAACAAAACCACAGAAGCACACACAGCTTTACTGGCGTCTCCGCCCCGGGCCAAATTGTAAACTTATGTCAATGCAACTATATCAGCTCCACCAGTTGATAGCGACATTATTGCTTATCATAATACGCTCTCCCTCCTGACACAAAATGGAAGTTTTTCTCAAGCTTTATGCTTCACTCTTAGCATTAAGAGTCATTCTTGTTTTGAAAGATTAAGCTGAATACACGAAATTTAGCACAAAGAGTGCTGAAGACTTAGAGAACATGGTATAAGGCTATAAAATATATTTAAATATGTTAATAATTATGYTTTATTTTAGCAGGACGTCTAGCATGATTGAAGTTATGCACAAGCCTAGATGCTTTCGCTAGAACAGAGCCTAAATGGTCGGCACTATCACACAGATCTATCACCTGCCTGAAGCCACAGATGATGACAATACTTTTTTCCTGCCTACTCTTAGATTCTTAACTCCCTGCAAAAAAAMTAAGTACATGTGTGGGTGGAAAAGGGGAGATGATCTATTTTAAACAACTCTACAGCTTTCACTTTCATGACATTCTAGGAAATTGTAATGCCGTTAGGAAAAAAAATGACACGCTAAGCCATTTTCAGTATGCTAATTGAGGGCATGTTTCTTGCAGCTATCAGTTTCCAAACCCACTCTTCTTTTTTTTAATAAAAATTTCCAAGGATTTTTTGAAATGGAAAATTGATTTAGAAAAAGAGAGGGAAAAAATAGCAAGGAAATATATGAATGCAAGTTTCAAATTATATCTATATAATACATATTCACACACACACATACATAAAAAATACATGCATGAACCTTTCTGCTATTTTTTTACAGAATATTTTACAAGGCAGCAATTATTTACATAATTTAACCGTTCTGCCATGCAATGCACAGTCCTAAAAATTAAAAGCAGAATCAGAATTTAGTCACTTTTGACTCAGTATTCCTGYATAGCACCACGTGAATCACAGCTAAGATGCCCCTAATATACATGTCTTTAAAAGCTTTCTGTTATTTAAACACTGTTGTCTGCTCATCAGGTATRGAATGTATTATTTGAATTAACATAAAGGTCTACATATTCTACAGGTGAGCTGCCTTCCAAAACCTGGCAAGCTAGTGCAGTATGAACGTGCCTCCTAAATGGAAGCCGGTTTTAAAGCCGAGCAGCACAGAGAGCTGTCAAACATGCCAAGGTAGCAGGGGAAGGTCAACAAATAAATAGGCAAGAGAAGAAAGAAAAAGGCATGGGATTCAAGCCCACCACTGGTCCCATGCTCTTCATGGCCCACAGCACTAACGCTGCAGTATGGAAACACTTGTGCTTTCACACAGAATTGAGGATATTGCTACAAGTAATAATATTGCCTTTGCTCCTGAAACGCACACAAGAAAAACAAAAAATTGAAATAGGGAAGAAATGGAGACCATCATATCATGATGACGCATGCAAAATGAAATAAAGCCACTAGGACAYCTGAGAACTGAGCTGCATGATACTGAAAATGATGCAAAAAGGACAAAACTTTTGATCCCGCCCACCTGTGTATAATACCTAAACACTGCATTACACAATGGCATAGAGGCCAAACAATCCTTGAGGCAAAAGCGGATGCTTGCTCTTGCTATGGTTCAAGATCAAAAAATAACTAGCTACTTTCCTGGATCCCCATTCTCCTGCAAAGGGCAGATCCCTGCAATGCAGTCATCAGTGAACTGATGATGTATGCTCTTACCAAAAAGATCCTGACAGAAGGAATCTATCCAGACCATCTTTCCCCTAATGAATTATTTTAATTTTGCCTAAAGTCTGTATCTTGTCCAAATGTCACAAACAAAGATTCTTCCAAACGCGATACAAACCCAACAAACTTCAAGTAATTTCTACTCACTTCCAACATTATCTCACAGGTCATAAATAATTCAGGTATCATTTTGGCAGCCTGCTCATAGTTTATGCTAAGCCATATTTCATTCCTTTAAGCTCTTCTTCAAGCCTCTTACCTTCTGGCCACTGTTCTCGCTTTTATCCAAATGCCCTCCAGTTTCTCTTTCACATTTGTCAGTGGTTTTCTGGTAAGGGAAAGCCCAAAGCTAAGAGCACAAACTGGGCTGCATGTCTCTTGGGCAGTCCTCAATTCACCCACACTTTGTGCTATCTTTCCAATTCCAGCAACTTCTGTGCTCATCAGAGTGCTACCAGATTTTGACCTACATAGTCCGAAAGAGAAGGTGAGCTTCTACCTTTACCTCCCACCCACCACCTTTACCGGAGGCAAGCGGGCCCAGGAATGACATGACACGTAATGTCTTGTTTTAACCAGGACTACTGTCCTTTTTTGGCTTTTATCATGACACTTGTCTTGTAAAGACACTATTTCTACCTTCCCGGGTGCCATCKGGGGGACAGGAGGGAAGAGGAGGTCCCATTTCCTATTGAAGGCTGTTCAAGGACACTAAATGCACTTTCCAAACTTGATCTCTGTCCTCAGCTGCTGACTCTTCGCGACTCTTCAAAGTTTCAACTATGTCTCAGAGCTATTCGTGCCAACCATCAATTCCCTCCTGCACTCCTATTATACTTAACAGCAGAACCAAAGCACAACGATAGTTTTTAGTGACTTCAAAGTAGACAATATCACTTTTACAAATCAAAGATCTCCACTATCCTTGAAGTCTCTGATGCGGTTGGAGTTTGCAGAGTTTATTAAGCATCTCAGTTTGGCCTAGTATATAGGACAAGGATACAGAAAGGGTTTAAAACTGAGGCAGCCTGTCTTTTTCAAGTGTGTGGAACATTTGTGGGATACAGCACATTTGGTATTAACACATTTTTCTACTAAACTTAGTGTTTCTATTTGAAAGTCACTGTAGCTCTTCAGAGCAAGTTAGAARCTAGCTACAGTTCAAGATTATTGTAGCTGATTCTTTCAATCAGATGGCCAGAGATTCTTTAGTTGCACTTTTATATCTATTTTAATGTCACACTTGAAAAGAAGCAGGAAAAAAAATCTTATTTTTTAATGGGCATAATCTTTGAGATTTCCAAGGTAAAGAACTGCAGTCCAGTTGATTATGAGAGCTTCAGAGATAAAACCTCAAGGATAGAACTAGGAAGCATTTTTGGAAAACATTTGTAGCCCCCCCCCCCCAAAAAAAAAACCCTAAAGTAATTGGCTATTATAGGCCAATTGGTCTTGCATTATTCACTCCTACTTTCCTTGCACRGCCTGGCACAGGTCCCTTTACTATAGCAGCAAAGGCAAGGTAATTTTTATCACCTGTAAGGGCTCACTTCAGTCTTGTCCTTCCCTACTCACCAGTGCAGTACTGAAAGATCAATTTCTCCTTTATAGCATCTCCTTCACCTTCCGACTGCAATCAAAATGCCATCCATGCTTTTGCCTAGAATTTCCCGATACCAAGGAAGAATTCCCTGTAAATGTCTATGAATGTTCCCTTAGCTCATAAAAAATCCTATTACCAGAATAGCAGACAAAAATGTTGATGCCTGTGGATGAAGTGACCATTGAGCAGCAAACTGACCAATAACCCTRTTCCCTCTGCAAATGAGCCATTCGTTTGTACCCACCTATTACATTTTAGACTGTATGTTCCTTTGGAAGAGAACTGTCTAGCACAAGATCATCATCATCTGCAACAATAACATAAAAGGCAAACACTGCCAAAAAAATGCACAGCAACTTCATTTGGTCTCTTAAACGACAAGTGAAGTTACGGATTTTTGCCTGCTCTTCTCTAAAACCCGAGAAAAGCACCAATTCTTGCTTAGACTAGATTGTTACTAGACAGACATATCTGTCTCCTGATAACCTATTAATAGAAGATTTTTCCATTCAGAGACACATACTCACTTAWATAACTGATACATGGATGACAGATAGAAGAACGAGGAAAAATGGAACTTTAAGGGATGCCTCTAAAGCTGGACTTCCCTTAGATGGCTTGCCATCATCCTTACTATCACTAGCCCTCCAAGGGAAACAGACAGCTACAGATATTGCTTGATTTTATTCTATGCTTTCATACGAACTAAAAAGATTCAGAATCGCAGTCAAGTTTGAATTTTTGTGTCAGCATTACTGCCAAAATTACATCAGGATGAATCTTGGAACCTGAGTTATTTAATGTGCTCGTCAGGGAACTTGGAAGGACACTGATGGGCTCTGCAAGAAGTCACACAGAAGGTGAATCACCTCCTAAAGCTACAAGTGGCTTGGTGACGCCAACCACAGCACGGTGATGCCAACCACGGGCAGAGTAGCCAGCCCCTTTAAAGAGCAACTCTGTAGTCCTGCACAATTCCATTTATTCCTCTCTCCCCTGCCTATCCCCAGGCATTCCTCTCTCCCCTGCTCTTCTGGATTGCTTGGAGAAGCCAGCTGCAGTGCTGGAAATAAAAAACACCTGAACTGCAAAAGGCTGTTTCTGACACACTTACATTACTATTTGTTACCAACACAGAAGATGGGCTGTGGAGTATGAGACATGTTTTTCTGTCTTTAATGAGCATKAAGTTGCTTTTCTTCTCTTGGAGTTCCTTACTAGCTAATATTACATAATTTCTATCTGTCGGAAAACATCCTAGGTGTCCCTGCTTGAGCAGGAGGGTTGGAATAGATGATCTCTAGAGGTCCCTTCTGACCTTAACCATTCTGTGATACTAAATCAATTGTATTCTTAATTGTTGCCTTCCTGGAGGGCAGCCTTTTTCCCATGTCCAGGCTACTTGTGGTATCTTTCACTTCAAAGACTTCTGCTTTTGACGTTATCTGCACTATTCTCAAAAAGAAGTTGAGAGAAGTCTTCACTCTATTTCAAGTTGGTCATTTTTGAAAATTCTGTACCAGACACACAGCAGAAACTTTCAGTCTCACAACTTTCAAATCCCATTCATTCACTGTTCTCTGGGCTCCACATAAGATAACCAATGCCTTTTCACCAACAGGCAGGAGTGGGCTGCCCCCCTGGGATTCATTCAATTACAAMTAAGCCCCAGAAATAGAAATTAATTTTTTCCTTCTAAATCARGAACAGATCTGGTATCCATGTCTCCCAAACAATGCCATGGTAGGTTACACATTTGGCAAAGGATTTTGGTCAACACTTGAGMAAACATACAGTCTCATGTAGTTCATAGCAAGTTCATTGTGGTCTTCTTGTTGACATCACCATGCTCGAGGCAGGACCTCAGGAATATAACAGTGAGTTCTAGAACAGTATGGGCAAGCCTCCTGTCTATCACTGTCATCTCTCTGGCTTTGGTTGTGTGGAGATGGCAGATAGCCATGTATTTTTATTTCCAAACCTGTTCAAATGAAGCTTCCTTTATTGCTATAGTCAGGCCACTCTGACCACTGTACCAGACGAAGCTATGACTTCGTCTTGACCCCAATTAGCAGATTCATTATTCAAAGTACACTTCTTATTTGCTTCCCTTGGGAACAACGGAGTATCACTGTGAGRATCTTTCAATAAGACCCCTGAATGCACAGGCTTTCTGATGAGTAACAACTATTCTGTACAGTTCATTTTAATAGGAGTGGATGGTGAATCATAAGATGCCTTAAATCATGTCTCCTGCCTGTATAGACACATCATTCAAGCTTCCTACTGTGCCAAGTGTAATGGTCTGCTTGCAGAGACCAGCATTGGGTCGATCTCCTAAATGAGCAGGGTGCCTTAGAGAAATAACCTAGTCAAGCCCCCAGATAACAGAGACCCTACAGGTCTTTAAAGGCATCAGAGGAAAATTCAGTTCAGATGTGACAAGTCTCCTTTCTCTTGAAATACTGAGACTTGAAGGCATCAGATGAAATACAAACTATATTTCGGCTTTATTCAAGACATCACCAATAGCTTCAAAGGCAGACAATACTGGGCTGAAAACATTAGAAGGCAGAATTAACACAAAATTTGCCTCCAAAACCAAACWCCAGAAAACTGAGAAACCTTCCACAACTTTGCCTCGATAGTTGAGTCGCTTGCAGTTGTAGAGCCCCATCACCTAGCACSACAGAAGACGACCCCGACTCAAACTGTGACAAAACTTTCAGTCAATAAGATAAATAGAGCTCACTTTAAAGGACCACATCAGATATTTTCTTCCCTTTCTTCAAATCCATTAGAGGATATTCTATTTACTTGCCATGTGTTCTAGTCCCAAATAACTATTCTGCCACAAAGGTCACCTTCTACAGCAGCCATGGCAAATACCCAAATCAGACAAACACTCCACTGCTAGTTTTCTTTCTCAAAACTACTTCCTCAGGACAACCTAAACTTAAAATCAGAAGGGGATAGAACAAGCTCCCAAGAATAGCAGGCTCTAATACATGTTACATCAGTGCCAAAGCTCAGCAGGCCTTCCACTTAACACAACCCTTTTACCATGTGGTTCATTCCATTTTCTATTATGGTCGAATAAACATATTACTATCATTTACCATCTCCTTCATCRAGGTTTCCATTGACCTTTGTCAATGTGTGCCATTGGACTGGACTGGCCACAGAAAGGTGTAAATATGGGCATAACGGAGAAACAACCATGGAGGATTATCTCTGTTCATATTGAAAGCAACTTTTGGACTGATTTCAACCAACACTGTGCCATTTGAATACGAGTTAAAATGTACTGATACAACAAAGAAGGCAAAGAATAGAAACAGATGCACAAAAATACTAAATCCTACAACTCCTTGATTGTGACCACCTTATCTCAAGACTTTTCAATCAAAACTTTTTTTTAAGCAGAAGAAATACAAACCAAAAAATCGGTATTTATGGAAAAAAAAATGAAATGGTTTATTAGACACTGGTAATACCTGGAGAATTCTAAAAATCAGTTGTCCTATACAGATATTTAATTTATATTGCTCGAAGATCATGTATGCTGAAAGTCCCATTAAACTGTTCCTCCATACAAAACTTCTGCACATTGTGATTCCAAATGTTCCTACTGAAACCTCTCCCTAGCAGTGTAAGGATGGCAAAGTGCTGCACAGCTGCTTCTGCAAAGCAGTCACACTGCAGGACAATTAACAAGTCAGCTGGCACTAGTGAATTTTTATGCAAAGCGTTTTTACACTTTTTTTACAATTCCCTGGGATTTTTGCCTAATGGTAGGTCACTTTCCCAGCCGGTTTCCTGAAAGGTTTTGGGTGATCTAGTGTTACAGTGTAAGGAACGGAAGCGAGCAAACTTTGCAGGAGTCCATTAATCTAATCTGCTTGGCTGTTTGTAGTACTACTAAGAAAAAAAAGCGCCAAATACCTAAACTTTCTGAATGTTCAGCGTCTAGAACTCAGCCTCRATTAATTCATAAAACACCACCAAGGCAACACGGCACAGCGTGGTGCTCCAGGGGCCAAAACGCTGCTAAGTTATGCAGGCAGCAGCAGCACAGAGCAGATGTTGGTCCTTATAGCTGGGCTTCCTTTTAGCTCGGGGAAATCTCCTCCTTCCCACACGGCTCCCAGGGATCCCTTCCACAGCGCAGGTCCTCAGGGAAGGGGGCACTCCGGAAGAATTTACATAGGACACGCATRGAGCAAAACACACAGCTTTCAGGTAAGCTTTTTTAAAGCAAAATATGCACGGACGTAGTGATGAGAGAAAGCACGCAGCACCTCAACGATGCATTAATTTGACAGCCCAGCCAAGGATCGCACCCTTGGCGGGGGGCAGCAGGCTGTGCTGCTTCACCCCAGCAGAAGGGCTGCTGCTGGATTTCTCCCCCATCCAGACCTGCCTCTGCACTGCCCAMCGGGAGAGGAGCCTCTCCAAGGCTCTGTTCCCGTGCAGGCAYTTGGAGGCACCCACGGGGTCTATTTGGCTGGAGGCAAACACATCTGCTTATAAATAAAGAGCAGCTCCTGAGAGATGTGCCCTTCTGAACCAGCTAGCAATAACATAATGAGCCCCATCCCCTCACCCCCTTTTTCCCCTATGGTTTCTCAAAACACTTCAAATAGAGACCAAGTTCAACACAAGGAGCATTTCCCCAGCATCCCCTCCCTTCAAAAAGTGCATGTGCTTAGAAGTTTCTAATTTGATTCCATTCGAGCTTCTTTTTGCCAGGTTTGTGGGAAACCAAAGCATCAAGCAGTGGGGCCAATAACAGCCCATCCCTGCTGAGCAGCATGCGGTGCACATGCAACAAGACCATCAGAAATCCCATGCCATGTTCCAGGCTCTTTCATTTAATCCACACGGACAGGCAGGAGGGAACTTTTCAAGGGGCTATAACCAGGGGTTCCACCAAAAACGAGGTATTTTCATTCAAGGTTAAAACCTATCACCATTCCACAAAAGGACGTTTAAGCAGGCACCTGCAACATTGCTCTAGCATGAGTTTATGATGCATATTTCTAGAATAACTATATTATTTATATATTATAGCATATTATATGTTTTTCTTTCCTCTGAACTGAGATCTTTATGTGCATACAAGGGGTAGTTTCATCCATGTCGAAATGATCCTGAGACAGTTTCAGTGGTAAACCTATACATACAAGCAAGCTGCATAAACAGTATTTTAAAAGCTTCAAATATACATATGCATTAGATCATAGAGTACAGACAGCTCTTGCTCTGTGTACAGTAGCGGATATATAGCTATGAAAATACCACAACCTAATGATCGTACCTAAACATTTTTAAGCTATGCATTACTGCAATGCTAACAAAGTCMTAACTTTGTTCATCAGTGCTGCCTGCACACTCTATTTTTCCGCAGTTTGTTACATAGACAAAACCATGCTGCATGTTTGCATGTTTCTAATTATTCACTCTAAGAGACCAGCACTAAATAAGAAACTTTAAATGGCTGACAAGTATGCCSAAAGAGAAGAAAAAAATCAGAACACATCATTCGAGGGAACTTTTCCATCAGGAAACACATCCAGAGAGTCAAATTCCACAGCATTTCTAGCAATTTCTTTYGGTAGAAGAGGGATGAAGGTTGTTTTATCATGAGTGAGATCTGGGGGGAAGCCAGCGCCTTCTCAAGCTCCTATTCTGTTGAGAATGTAGACTTTAGCTCAAAACTAACTCCAGCAAATTTATTTGCTTTTCTGAAATCTCTAAGAGTCCATCAGTAGCTGCTTCAGTAACAAATAAAATGAAAGGCAATAAACACTTCCATTTTTTTATATCAGCATTCACAACTCAATAGCATCATTTCAGTATAAGTGCACAGTGAACTTAATCCAGTAATGGTTTGATCAACCCACATATGATAAACTAGATGTTCACTATTAGCTAAAAACTGCCCAAGAAGATCTTTTCTTTTTTTTTTTAAAAGACAGAATAACATTTATACAACCAAAATAAAAGATTATGTGCAAACGCTAGACAACTAATTGCATAATGTACCTTTACAAAATTACATAATACGGGTGCAGCTTGTTTCTCTGTTTTCTGTTTGAAAAATAGATTGTTTAATAACCCATCAAAGCTATCTGTAAACCAGGGAAACAATAGAGCAGATGTTGACTGTTGTCTTGTGCCTCACAGACATAATTAAACACAATGAAACACTCACGCGCCCGAAGAATAGAGGACAAACAAATACCAAAATGGTGCACTATAAACATAAGCCTCATTTACTGGGCACCTGCCTTATATTAATCCAGGATATTTATACCATTGATGAAAATAGGAAAGAATTGCTGTAGCTGCTGTCGGGCTACACAGCGAGCTAGAAACACAYAAAAAAATCCCTCTCTGGGTTGGTTTTAGCTTGGATAGTGCTGCTTCCCGCATTGTTGACTTCCCTACAAGGAGGCAGCACCAGTATTTCCTCCTGCAACAAAGYCAAGCCTGGGCAGGCACATTTTCTGTAAGCAAAAGCTACATAAATCACTGAAACTGAGCGATCCAAATAGACTGAAACCACTGCACTTGCTCTGAAATTCAAAACCATTAAGACTTCTCCGTAATTCCATCTTCTCTTTAGCTGCAAAAATATTTCCTTCTAATTAACCTTACCCTTTTTTATTATTACTATTTTACTTTTTAAACACAGTTTCATAAAACAGTAATGGCAAAGAAAGGCTTAGACTGTACCAAGCGTTTGTTTTCTGTGATCGCATTCCATAACGTTCTCTAAATCTCTATTTCACATCACAATTTCAGGGTTTTATTAACCTTACTCTCTTTATTTAAAGTTACATAACTATTTTCAACGTTGATCCAATATTCAAAAAGACTTATTATGTGAATAAATACAAAATTAAGTAGTCATTTTTGTGGTTGCTATTCAAAATGACAAAGTTTCTGGGTAAAAGAACAAGTTTGAAAATGAACATACTTAATGCAAAAACAAAATAAAGATATTTTTGCTAATAAATATTCTAATCTTGAAACTGCAAAAAATGTTTTAGTGGGGTGTTATTATTACATTTAGATGAGGAATACAAAATTGCTTTGTTTACCGCAAACACATTTTCCCTTTACATTTTACTTAGTTATGTCTAAGAAAGGAGACAGAATATAATGTGATCCGCATCTCTTTATGTAAATAAAAGCAAGCTAGCCTATTTCCATAGACACCACCATAAAGCATAAATACCAAATGGAAAACAAATGGAAGAATAACACCACTGTGAAGCAAACCAATCAACCCTAAAACAGCTGAGATAGATCTCATCCAGTAGTTCATTCATTCTTTATAGAAAAGAAATGAAAATATTCCTAGGTGAATCAGATTAAATAAAAAAAAAAGAGGGGAAAAAAAACAACCACAGCAGCTCTGAAAGGTTGTAAAGCACTAAATTCTTTTGATTTATGAGATGGCATCCACCGCATTGAGCAAAACAACTCAGCATGCCGGGACCTTTTTCCCTGAAATTCCTTTATTAACACAACCTGGCTCTGCTAGTGAACAAAAGCAGTGGTGCGGGGCGTATAAATCATTAATACTATGCTGTGCAATGGCTGAATATCCTGTGCGAATTGGAAAGCCTTCCTGCACAACAGGGATTTTGGGGTTGGAATTGGCTGCTATGAAATGTACTTCATCATTCTCTGTGTTTGACGCTTCCCAATAGCTTTGTACTTTTCCTTTCCTTTTTCTCCCCCAAGCCCGGCAACTGCAATAGAAATTTATTGGATTTCATGTCTGCAAAGAAAGAAAGAAAGAGAAAGAAAGAAGAAAGCAAACTCATTTACAAGCAGAACTCTTCTCCCTCCTGTTAAAGATAGGTTATGTTTGAATAAAATCTACTAATTAACATATTCTGAATTTTTGAAATGTTTCATTTGCCACTTCAAATTGGAAAGAAACTGCAAACACTAACAAAAACATGGTCTGTCTTAAAAAGTTGTAATAATTATAATAAAAAAAATCAGCTATCAGTAAAAATTTCTCTCTGAATTACCGTCTATTTTTCACTGGAGCCTTTTATTTGATAAAAGGAAAAAAAAAGAAAATGAAATAAAAAGAAATGTGCCTATATAAGGCACTCCAAGTCAGACATATCAGCCTTTTGCTTTGGGTGTTCCAAGATCTTTTGCACAGAGCAACAAGTAATTTCACATGTGTGTGATAAGCATGGTATCTGGAGCTGGAGGAGATGATAGTAATGGGAAAAGAAAAAAAAATTACTTTTTGGAATTGCGGTTTCTGAACACTACTGTATTTTTGCAGCAGCTTCAACTTGGGTGGGGGATATCAGAGCTACTTATCTTGCCTCTTGAGAACAGGCAAAACAACAAAAGCAGCTGAATGTTTTTGCAAACTTTGACTGAAATGAAACCCCGATAGCCTTTACAAATCAGTCCCGCGCCAGCGCTCCTTGGAGAGGGTCGCTCTTCGAGAAAGTACAAAGGACTACAGCAGAGGAAGAGTAATGCTTACAAAGCAGCCTCGTACCATATGCCACCCAACAGGAAAAACGACACACATTAGGAAGGTACCTAAGGATGCCATCAGTCTTTCAGYTAGGCCACAGCATCATTCCATAGGCATCAAGCATCAGCCCCGGAGACAAGCGAATTTATTGTCATCCAAACGCCAAATCTTTTAGGACTCCTGGAAGGTATTTTTGCAAATGTGAACAAGCAAAAATCAGAATCCTGAGACATTCCCGCGTGCCATTTTACACTTCTGCAGCTCCCCAGCAGAAAAAAGATTACAAGAGTGAGCCTGCAATGCATGCACAAGTCCCTCTGCATTACACAATAATGACATTCTGAACGGAAATAAATGAAGCCCCTGCAGTGCTATTCTGTCAGCTTTTGAAAGTAAATAACTTGGCTTCTGACAAGAGAGAGACATTTTTTTCCTCCTCCTGCCATAGAGCATTAATTGAGCTATGCAGCCATGTAACATCCCAGAGATAGGACTAATACATGACAAGGAAAAAAAAACTTACGAAACGAGAGGACACCCATCAAATATATGAGTTGCTTGACTTTCCAGCCTCAAATTTYCACACTACTGCTATTCTGAGAAGACCAGCCATACTCTGTGGGGCAACTTTTAGCATTTTCCTCCCCCTGCCCCCCATAATATTTACTGAACCTGTTTCAAACAAATATTTTCAATTGGCCTTCTCAGATTTTTAGTTACATGAAAACCTACATTTTAAAAGTTGTTTTTATAAGATGTTGTTCCAAAGCAAAGAAACTCTCATGCCTGTAATCAATACCTGTAATTAGCTACTTATTTTATGAAAGGCCAACTTGCCACAGTCTAGAAGAAAAATAGCAGCTATGGAAGAACAGGGTATGAGAAGCAAAGCTATGAAACAGCCTTCAAAACTRCACTACATAAAACCATTAGTGATAATAATTAGTGTATTTCAATAAGAAAGTTAGGAAAGACATGTCAAAACTCCGAATAAGCACATCAATACTCTCCAACATGTGTATGAAAAGCAACGCACTTGCATTTTCACTCTCGAGAACCTGAATATCTGATGTGTTCCAGTTCAAGGAGCACGCGCTTTCTCTCCACATCCAGACAAAAATCACTGCCTCACTGTGAGCAAAAAATAACCCACTGAATACTACAGCAGCTAATTTTGATTCTGCATGTGTTCAACACAACCAGAAAGAGCTGGATCAAAACACAGCGAGATSTCGCCACAGCTGGAGCCTGCTATAGTGCAAAAGACCAAAGGCCCAGCTCCACCCAGGCAGGATGCTCCCAACGCTGGCTTTGCTATTTTCCCTAATTGAATTCACGGGGCTGCTGCACTGGCCGAGTAGGAGGGAAAACGCAATACAGAAGAAGTCAATGGCTCTGCAGCAGGCAACACGGAGGTAAATGAGCAAAGGAGTGACAGGGGTTGCTCGGGAGAGCTCGTGTGTTACGTGCCACACTTGAAAACTAATAAATCAGTGTGGTGTGTGCATCTTTGCAAGGCAGCAAGGCCTGAAGGATTCGTGGAGGGTGCTGGCACCAGCGCCGTAGCTGTGATGCACGCTCACGAGCTCTAATRTCACACTTCTATCACTGCCTTCCATGCGCATCACCTAGTGAAGGCTCCAGAACCATTTTGAGCAGAGGTATTAGCATGATGATAGCCTCCCTTTGCCACATTGGGAAATGCACATGCTGAAAACCAAAACTCTGTACAGCCCAGCCCTCGTGGCTGCTGGTCAAAATCTGCACTGAAACTGCAGAGATGCCCGTCGTGCTGGGAAGGCTCCCGAGGARGAAGCCAAGGCGCCTTCCCTGCCAAGCAGTGCGGGAGCACGTACTTTACAGAGCAGCACAAAACCATCGGGACACGTCTGGCAAACACCCGCCAACTGCAACCGCTCCGGAGCAGCTGATGCAGCAGAAAGCCCAGCCACCACTTCTCATCACACTGGCTTAAAATATACTCCAAGAGCCCACAAAGGAAAACGACGATGCTAGGACAGAGATTCACCTGACGCTGCCCGCTGGAAGCTGCTTCCTGGCTGCTCCTGTTCTTGCGCTGAGCAGCCGGGAGCTCCTCATGCCTGGGCTGCTGGTGTGTTGAGAGGGGGCACTTCACTCGAGCACYTCTGCCTGTTGTGGAGTTCAGCTTGTCCCCAGCAGGCAGCCGAATGCCAGCTCCAGTACCTAGGAAGGGGCCCCAGCATGGTGTGGCCTARGAACAACGGGACTGCTCTGGGTAAACAAGGCCACAGAGGCCGATAGGCCMCCTGTCCATTGAGAGTTGTGGTTTCAAGCACCAACTTGCTCAGGTTTACCCCTCACTACCACATGGTCTTGTTTTCCCTAATGAAGACGAAGAGCACATCAGGACGCCATTCCTTACTTCCCCCAGGACAGGCCCTCCACACACAACAACTGTRTTCCTGCTTACATGTGCCAGAAGGGCCCAACAAGGCAGCCTGCCCTCCCTCCATCGGCCACAGGACAGCTGGAGAAGGCCCAGGGATGAGCAGATAGTAGTAAACATTCATCATGAGGACTTCACTCATGCAGCCACAAGCCTAGGTTGTAGGTTCTTACGTGAAAACCACCATGAGAGCCTAGACTGAGCAACCCAAGTGTACAAAGAGCCCAATCTGTAACCTAACAGATGCTTAACACTTCGACAAGCTAAAGCCATATTAAATAATTATAGAAAGAGGTCACAGAGAAACTGATATAAACTGACTAGATTTTTTTTTAAAAGCCACTATTTTCATGATGACAATAGGTTTCTGAACAAGGATGTCATGACAAACATCACATCTTGTAATCAAGAAACACCAGATCCTTTGAAGATCCACTAAGATATGAAACATCCAAGAGGCAGACTATGACTGCAACAGTGACATCCTGTATATAATGAGCTTGCTCTTCATCACAACAGTAAACTGCATCCAGAAATTATTCATCYACTCTAGTGCTTTATACAATTCAAACACAAAGATAATCTGTTCTAATCCTTTTTCCATTATTGACACTATTGACTACATCAATTGTGAATGCTATCAAATAAATCAACTTTGAATTAAGCCACGAAGAAAGAATGTGATAAAAAGTCCTTCAGACTCCTATAAATCATCAGATCCAGAAGCATGTCAGAGGAAACTGAGTGGGGAATTCAGCCTTTCTCCATAKTCATAATGCTTAAGGCCTAAATAAAATTACACTAATTTACCACATAACTACTAATGGAAGAACTGGGTTAGAGATGGAGGGTTGCTGGGTTTTGTTTTCATGATGGACTTTATTTTATTTTTAAATCTTTGATACGAGAGCTCTGCTGTGAACTACCTTCTTGTTAAAGACAGAAAAGGTTGATATTGAAGTTTCAGTTCAATTGTTTTCGATCTGTGGATGTCCACTATGAGCAATTGCTCCATTTAAGAGGAATTACCCTTTGTACAAACCACTTCACTATTTAAAACAAACCACATGTATCATCATTAAACAGAAAAAAATACCAATTTTAAGATACTGACAGCAGCACAGTGACATGGATTGTTACGTTATGCTTTAACTGTTGGACTTAGTTACTTTACTCTGAAAATTTCAACTAAACAATTCAATGCCCATATCAACTAAATAATTCTACGTGYTCTCAAAAATATAGCATACCATAGGGATACATCAGGTAACACAACTAAACCTACATTAATAAAATCTAGAGCCCAATTTACAAATTGGTCAAATTTCTGCTGTAACAATTATTTTGCGCCAGCATTTGATGTGAACCTGAGGCTAGGAATTACTCRTTTTAATAAAGAGGGGAAGAGAAATAGACACATATATAGCCATTTSAAGCACTGAAATAACAAAAACTGACAGGCTGCACTACCAAGCTGAGTTTCTTTGGCCTGTTTTTTAAAATATTCTTACTATGTAAAATTCCAACTCACTGTATCATAGACATTAACCYACACATTTTGTTATGGTTCTTATCTATACAACAGACTACTAAAAACTTTCCAATCACAGCCTTTTGCTCATTTCTGCCATCACTACGGACATTTTGGTATTAATGTTGTTGGAAATCCAGAAAGGATATTCAAAGGTTGGACTCTCTCATACAAAGATACTTCTAGATTGTTGCAGAAAATTCCAAATAACTAACTCAGAAACATTCTCCAGTGTTTTTCTTTCAAATGAGTATCCTGTTGACAGATGATCTATAATGTGATCTAGGCCTCTGCATCATTATTTTTAACTTGAATGTTGSAACAGCTAAGCTTGTGTTTTTAAGTATGTTATCATGCAAGCCCAGATAAAGTGATTAAAAGMAAAATTTCAGTTCCTCACATAGCTCTTAAAACTTTCTATATAGATGCAATCTGAGAGAGATCACAGCAAATGCATAATTCCTAGCACTGAGCAAGAGCAGCAGCACTTGGGTGCCCACATCGTGGAAAAGAAATTKGTTAATGCATATCAAACAAACTGACAAAGCAGGGTCATTTTTGCAAATAAATAATGTCCAATTCGAAATCAAACACAGATTTTCCCGAAGGGTTAATATAGTTACACAGAAAAAGCCATTCTCATGGCTACACATATGTTTACTGACAGGAAGTCCAACATGCCCATCTTGAGAAGAATATAATAAAARTGTCTCTTAGAGTGTCTCAGGAAAKGTTGCCCAGATACCCAGATTACTAAACGTGTGACAAAAAGCTACTGTAACAGAAAAACAGAAAACACATTTCTTCRTACAATCAAAAGAGATAATAAATAAGGTTAATGACTTAGCACCCTGTTGAAATAAAGATTTTAGAATTAATTTTAAATGAGATACAATCTGAGGGTTTTTTCCCCCTCCCTTCCAAAAAATAGAGAAGTAGTGCACATACATCTATATATTGTTGTTCAGTAGGGTCCACAGGCAGGCAGTCACTGGTTCCTAAGTTGCCAGACAAAGCTTTAGGCTACCAGAAGTAAACTCAGACAAGTTTACATGAATGAGAAAAAAAAAAAAAAAAGGAAAGCAAAAAAATACATATATACGTACGCATTCACACTTTCTTCACACTTTCACTGAAATAATTATGATTACAACAGGCATACAACACATATGGTTATATTTGCAGGGTTACTAGAGATGATTAGACATGGGAAAAACAGACTATCATGGTAAAAGTTCATCGATGTTTTCTCAAATGCAGAATAATGTTACATGTTAGCTTTACATACAAAGTCACCATATTACTTCTTTTCTATCTAATTTGTGGCTAAAAGGTTGCATATTATTTCTAAGAATCAAATGCAACAAATAATAAATCCTATCTGAATTTAGATGATAATCATCTGACTCTCCAGGAACTCCAAACAAGTAAAACGTCAACTGAACACTCAAAATAAGCAAAAAGCAGCTTRTTTGGAACCTGCCACAGTTACTGGAGACCTTTTATTTGTAAATAACTCATTAATAGAGGTGCAATGAAACTAAACTGACACTAGCATTAACCAGACCGTAAAAACCAACCTTTTAATAAAATACACCCTTCCAGTGTAGCAGTTAATCCACTTAAAGAGTTAAAAATTTATCTTCTAGGCGCAGCACTTTGTCAAGTGCATTAGCAATCACTTCCCATACCTCTCTGGAACAGCACAGACGCAATTGAATTCACTGTTTTMAAGTAATCATTATGGTTGCACAGTTTCCTAAACCTGAAAGCAGTGCCCTGATAAGGATGTGTTTGCATAATGCTGCTGCTGCAGTAGCTCGGGGAGGAGGATGATGATGGCAGGCGCCATCCTCACCTCCGCTCCCCTCCGCGCGACCTCTCACCTCCCTGCCCTGTCCCTTCCCGGAGCCGCGTCCTTAACCCTGTCACCAGCTCACCAGCCACCAGGACAACCACGGCCAAACCGGGTGGAACATTTCACCTACAGCTGCACAAGCCAAGCTGGAAAATTAAAACCGATCCGTAAAAGACATTTCCAAAGCGTAGCCAGCACACAGAGCTACTAACACATCCAGTTTAATTATGGCATGCGATATATTTAAATACTCAATACACTAAATTCTCCTAATGTACATTTCAATTGTGGACACATTGATTTCCTACATCCATGTAAAATTTAGGGCATATACTCTTGTTCTTATATTCTGCACAAGGCTCTGTAAGTCAGAAATGGTTTATATTACGCTAGAATAAGAAAAAGGCTTCAGAAGGGCTTATATCCTTCAAATAATTCYGTTTTGTTTCAATAACAGAAGGGCAAGTGTTCTCAAACAAAAAACCTTTCTATTTCATTTAATATTTAAGAAAAAATAYGCTAAAGAAACTGTAAGAAAAATATCTGTCAGGCATTTGTAAATACAAAAATAAGTTACTGTCTGTATCATGGAAGTCAATATACGTATAAACAACTGTGGTGGAAGTTAAAAGTTCAGGCAAATGCCCCTCTGCTTTATTCCTCAGATGTACGTAGGCACAGGATTTCTTTCTCCCCTCACCCCCCACCAAAGTTTCAGCCAAAAGTAACAGAATAAATAGGATTAATCATTTCTGCATGATAACATATACCAGTCGTGGCTCTACATGCCTACTGCATGATCCTCCGTAACGGCAGGAGAAAAGACATTTAAAAGAAAAAATAGAGAAGTAGCACACAATGATGACTCCAGAACGCTTCAAACAATAATGCTGCATTATCTAATAATTTATATTACAACAGAGAAAGGTTATCAACTAGTAAATAACAGGGATGGGGGGGTAGGGTGAGGAAATACTTTTTATCTCTATGCACATGCACACACATATATAATGCCCATGAATTAAAAAAACAACCCTGTAAATGGAGCAGAAATCGGTATTGTTTTCCTGATTTTGGAACATCTATTTAAATCCATCTCAGTTCACTCCAGTGATGTATTTCAATTCTGCACAGATATAGCTTTACAAATTACCCCTTTTCTGATTAAAATCAGTTTGATTTTAATCAGCAGCATGTTACAACAAAGACTTAAATTCCTGGCTTCAAAGAAGGCTTAAGCAAAATTGCCACTGGGTACATTTACATTAGAAGTATAATTTATGCCTGCAAGTGAATAAAGAGCAATCCTTTATGGCTGAAACTCTGCTAYAGTATCCATAAGAAACACAGTCAAAGTACTGTGTTAAAACATCTACAAACAGCATCAATAAAGATATTGCAAAAAATTAATAGCTATGCAAATGCTTGATGCTCTGCTAAGACAGATTTTGTACTCACTCTCACCATTCCTAAATACAGAGACAACATTCACCCCGAGCAAAAGGAGACATTTAGACTRTCTATTCATACCAAAAAATACCTTCCGAGCTCACAAAGCCCCCAACCGATGCTGACRGAGCCGGCAATATCGAAGAAGTTAAGCGAACTTACCTGCTGTAAGTACATAAAAGTCAAGGCACAGGAGAGCTGGGGACACATGCCCACATTCGGCAGTGCCACGCAGGTTGCACCCGTAAGGGGATGCTGCATGGTGTTGCTCTGAAGTCTACGTAGAACAAGTGAGGGGGCTTGCATGCAAGCACGTTTGCCCTATCTTGTCACTACAGTTTTTTTTTTTTCCTTCTGATTATTTAAGTAAGAAAYAGTTTTTCTTCGATGTCTTTTTTTTTTTTCCTCCAGCGCTAGATCCCTACATTCATTTGTCAGCTAAGGCAACTTGGTAGATTTAAACCGTGAATTTTTAACAGCAGGGGAGAGAAAAAAAAAAAAAAAAGGAAAAAAGAAAGGAAAAAAAAAAAAAGGAGAGAGCCTGCAGCCTATTGATGAGCAAATGGAACTTCCTCAATGACAGCGCGAGCTGCGGCTCGGCTCCCGAGCGGAGCTGCTGACTAGTCGAGAGCGAGATTGACTCCGCGCGGCTCAGGCGGCTGCTGCTGATGCTGCACGGCTTCTCATTTGTCAAATGGGTCCTAGGGCAGGGTCTTTACCACTCACCAAAATTCAAATACCGCATTTTAAAAATCCCCGGGGAGGATGGGGAAGGAGCGCGAGTGAGCGTGCTGCATCACAGGCATCCCAGAGATTTGGGCAATTAATGTCATTGCCCAGCTGGGACCGAGCGCCTGCTAGGATTCTGCATGCACGCGCACACACAGACACACACCTTGCTTTCCCTCCCCTCTCAGGACCCGCACCTGACACGAAGAGGGCTTTCCCCTCCTAAGAACAAAAGTACCAAGCTCARAGTGGAGAAGGGAAAGCTAAGCCTGGCTCGCAAGCGGATTCCAGCAGGAAAAGCGCTAGCAGTAGATGAGCTTGTTTGAAAACACGGATTAATTTTACATCTGCATGTCAGCCACTATTTCGGTTCCCAGGGAAGCCTATAAAATAATACAGAAAAAGTGTGAAATACCAGCGCAACCGCCGCAGCAGAAACACCAGGAGGGAAATAGCGAAATAAATGTTATGGCTTTCCTGGTTTTCCTTTCTTCTGGGGGCGGCGTGGGGGAGAGGGAGGCTTGCATAAAGACTCTATCTTAAAATTCTTCTAAAACTGATCTCATCTAAAATTACAGATGTATTTGACAGCCAGTCAGTCTGTTCTTCAAGAGTGCCCTATCAGGTTACATGGACAAATTACATGGGTAATTTTTAGAATTTTGTGTTTACTTTTTACTTGGAGAGCGATACCTCAAATTAGTATTCTGCTCTTGCAGACTTTTTCTCTTTCTTTCTTTTATGGAGTAATAATTATTCATTAGTAGATCTAGTTAGTCTTTATGTAATAAAGTAGGATGTGACCTGCAAATCAAATAATTTATATTATAGCTTGTCCTTGAGGTCCAGTATTACAGGTCTCCTTTTTTTCCTAGATACTACTTAAGTATAACAAAAGATACTACTGTTTTTAATTAGTGTTTGACAAATGAATGAATTATTAATTCTTCAGGAAAGAAGGTCAAACCTCAAAGCAACACCTGAGGTTTTGAACGGGCTCCTTATAAAAAGACTTTCAAAAGATTTTAAAATTAGCAATTTTACAGGACACCTGTAAAATTCACCTTCCACAGAGAAATATCTTATAAYGAGAGTTGCATGTTAATGGTAATAAGCAGCAATACAACAGAGGTATTTGGATATTGAAGGCTTCCTTTAAAAAGGAAATAAAAGCCCCTGCATAAATGTAAACAGACAAAGAACATGTCATTGCAACTGAGGCTCTGCGTTTAAAATATATATTATATATATTATTTTGCATTTTACATGTGTGCACACATACCCACACCCATAGAAACTTTAGAGACTGATTTAGATCCACAGAAGTCATCTTCGTGGAAAAAAACAAAYGTTTTCCAGTAGAATCAGTTATTACATAATTCTCTTTCTCCGAAGCAGCCATTGTAACCAGAACCATGTATTTAGCGCTCCRTCGTTAACACTGAAATAATTAACAAACTTACAGTACAGGGATTGCTTTTTGGCTTAGGAAACATCCCTGCTTTCACAGATTGTCATGGACTGATCCACTAGATCAGCACAGCTCAAATTACTATAGGACACAGAAGGGAAAAAGAAACAAAGCAAACAAAGCAAACAAAAAAAAAAAAAAAAAGAACAAAAAACAGCACGAGAAAGTGAGGAAGAGAAATGAACCCTCCCTATGCCCTTTCTCCTCTTTTCATTCTTTCTCTCTGCCTTAAGCAGTCTCCTGTTCTGACAGGACTATGTCATGTTTTTCTTCTGCCTTTTTTTTTCCCTTTTCCCCTCCCTAGCACAGAGAGCGGGTTCTTCTGGAAATGCCCTAAGCAGAGAGAATTTTCCCTTCAGCTCATTTTCATATTAAAGTACCATGTATAATTTATCATGTTTCATAAGACCTTATCAGAATGTTTAATGAAAAACAAATATGTTATGTAAGGAGGCAGATAACCCGCTCGCTCTACATTGTGCCAGAATCAAAGGCAGTTTGCTTCCTGGCCAAACCCCTTGGAACTCCCTATGTCTAGCTAATTTTCCAAAGTGAAGCTCTGGAACATGCTGATGGTCAAGCAAAGTTTTTTCTGTCTATTGCACTGTTTTATAGCTAAGACGACATCTATAAAACAAATGGGATAAAACACAGACTCTTAAAAACAACATGCTAAACAAATACTTCATAATTTAGTAAATATTAAAAGTATTTCTCCTTGCTTTTATGCTTTGCTATCCTTTTATCTTTTATCCTCTGTTTCCACATATCTCTAAGTAGGAGAAATATGTTCCACAAATACTAGGAACACCCTCTATTTTTATTAATTCATATTATYGAAACAAGAACATTTATGTTCTTATTATATAATTTATCTACATACATGCACTTACATATGCACACAAATATACTATAAGAAGTATAATAAAGCTACAATTTCTTTAGTCTGATCTAATACATTACTTCAATTGAGTCTTAGGAAGTTCCTTACCCAATCTGCTTCCTTCAAATTATAACTTGTTGTTTAAAGGAATACTATAATATGCAATATACATATTCCTTAGGAATACCATAATAAAGCAAGCTTTAGCTCATAAAAATAAAATAACGTCACTTYTTTTAAGCCACGTCCTGTTTACAAGAGTCTATACTAAACCCAATCCCTCAGCCTTAACCACATTCCAGGTTCTGGCTCTACGCACAGCATACACTATSCTGGATTTGCCAGCAATACATGGATCACCAGAAACATAATCTGGCCTTCCATCCTCTAGCACAGCAATGGCATCACTAGGACTGGCTCTCAGCTTCTAGAGCTCTTCAAAAGATGGATTTTCAGACCTAAGACACTGCACTCAATAACTGAAGTATATTTTATCCCTTTATTAGTGGTCAACATCATCAGTAAGGTTTCCAATTCACGCAAAGCACAACCAGTAAGATCTGAAGGACACCACCTGCAAGACCACGCACAGTGTCATACTTGAAACTGCTCCCCGCAGTAGCCGTGCATTTAGACTGCTGTGTCCTACCAACTACTCACATTTATCTTTCAGTAAACCCTTATTCCTTGCAATCTGTCCACTAACAAGGTACCTTGGTGCCTAACTCCAATTATCTTTTCTCAATCAAGATTTTCCCCAAAGTGGTGATATTGTCTCACAGAAGCAGCAAAAGTGTCTGCACTGAAAAACCACGCAGTTCCGTCTTGAATTTCTGGGTTGAATTTTGCCCTCTATTCATGTCTACARCATTCTGCACTCGTTCCTCCCTAATCGTAAATCACATCTCCTAAAAAAACACGGAGCCACCTTCAGAACACAGGAAGCTTTTCAGCCCAAAGCTTCTTGCAGCTCAAGGGATTATTTCCATTCCTTGACCAAAACTCCTATTTCCTTTCCAGAGAGCTTGATAACTCACTTGACCCTGCCCTTTCCTATGAGATCCCTTCCATCTGCTTCATTAATGTCTGAACATTGACGGGGATGCAGAAAATGTAGTAACAAATACTTTTTTTAACCACTATTATAGACATCATGTAGACTATGATCATACCAGACTTCAAGCTTTTTAAACAAATCACAACTGAATCTTACATTAAGCCTCTGAAGAATACACTTCCTTTCCACTTTTTAAATGGTCAATATGATGCAAAAATAATTCTGACAAGTGATAAAGAATTAGGAACAGTGAGGTCCTTTCTCTAAACCCTCTTCACTAACTTCACATGACAAAATAGCTCCCTGACTTGAGACCATAAAAAAAAATCATACTGTAAACTGAAAAAAGATTACTTTTTTGACAAGTTATTAACAATCACTAACATCTTTGCCTTCTTGAGTCCATGTAACACCCTATTTCCTTAAATATCTATGTTGTGATTATTTTTATAAGCTAGGGAATAGTACTGATACCATTCTTTTCAATTAAGCCATTGTTCTGTGGATATTTTCTTGTCATGAAAATTCCCATTTCTATTTTAAGGTTTTTATTAAGACTGCTTTTCTTCACTAGGTCTTTGCACAAAGATCAAGACATTACAGAGACTTGCACTTACCTCAGGCAACTAAGAATTATTAATTTTCTGTTTCTGCTAAGCACTGTTATGTCCATTGACTTCTCCAGTACTTCACATTCCCCATCTAGAAAGACACTATACCAAGGTTAACCTTTTCAGTGCCACTTAAGTGCTTCCATAAGCTTTCAATACTAACTATACAGATTTTCCACAATGTAAGAAGCCAGGATCCCTTATTCCAGCCTCGTATTCAAAAATAAATAAATAAAAATAATAATGTTTAGCTCTTAGAGAGTTTGCAACCTTTGCAAGCAGAAGGTGCAAGCTCCACATTAGGTCCTACTTTCCTGGTSTAGGGTGCCTAGTTCTTCTGTAGAAAGCAACATTCACTACAGCAACGGGGAAAGGAGAGATTTCCTTGTTTTGGTGAGGTTGCACCAGCACAGCTCGTTGAATGCAGTGGATTTACACGTAATTTTTTTTCCACCGTAGACAGCAAGGTGTGAGCTCAAGCCCTCGGGTTCCTCCTCATTCGCAGGGATGCGCGGCTGGCTCGGGAGCGTGCACAGCTATTCCAGCACCTCCATCTAGTGGAGACGCAGCTTATATCAACCCGAGCTCGAAGCACTTCTCAACTCCAAGGAGCCGCACTAGACTTTCTGAAGGTGTCCCCGACCCAGGCAATCGGCATAGTAAATAAGGTGTAGCAAGCAGTATTACAGCAGGGCAGTTATGTCCTCAAAACATAAGCCTAAACCAAGGCAAAACGGCCGCAGGATGAGGCTCTCAATGACTTTAAATTGCTTTGGGCTTGCTGTAACCCTGATAGCTGCCCAGCATGCTCTCCAACCCACTCCTTATCATGTAGCACCATGTAGGACTTGGTGGCAAAGACCTYGGAAGAGGTGACTGCTGATGGGAAAGCAGCAGCTTTCCTGCGACCTGGGCTCATCCGCAGCTACACCTGAACTGTTACCTYGACTGCACCTTCCCAAGAAGCAGTGACGTAAAGAAATACGTAAGGGCAAAGGAGGCGAGCGAAATCGGGGCAGCAAAACCTTTTCTCAGTCCTGCTTCCATCTCCTCCCTCGCGAAGGCTGCAGGAGACCTGGAGATGCCGGTCACAGCGCTGCTTCCAGCAACCTGCTCTGCTCCCACAGTTGCCATATTCTTTGTAAAATTCAAAAACAAACAAAAAAAGACTTAACAGCGCGACCTTTAATTATACGAAATTTCCTGGTGATATTAAAAGGCCTTGTCTAGTTCTGTGAAATAGCTAAAAGCACATAGGCTGCCCACCCTAGAAACAATGCAGAWGATGATGAAAACCTAGTTTTACACAAGGCAATTAGACCCACCTGTGTCTGCTTTCGCTATGGATTTGATCTGTGAGCCAACAGACAGGAGCAAAAAGAGATTATTTGGTATTAAGGACTACATATATATAGTCCATACATACATATGTATAAATAGATATACACACACGTATGGACTATAGCTACCTATGAGAACAAACATTTTTAGCCTAAACTCATTCCTTTTTCTTCTTTTATATGCACTTAAGTCACCTGCACTACTATGATTTCTGCTTTATGCGGACTGAATATATAGACAACAGAAGCTAAAATTACTTTCCCACAAGTTCAATATGAAAAAAAAATTGCCTCCCATTTATGCCCCTTTAATTGCAGCTCACATCTTATACCTTGTTACTGCTATGACATAACAAATAAAAGGTTGCAGCTTAAGAGTAAGAAAAAAAGCAGGAGAAGCACATCAGCTGAGAGCTTGTTTTCATATTATAGCAAAAAAAAAAAAGCCCCACACGGGTATATCTGTATCAGGGTAGCAGGAACATATCTTGCTGAAGTCTGTTAAGTTTTCCAAAAGAGATTAATAAATTCCTAACAGAAAAAAAGGACAAATCTCAGAAGGAGAATAAATGAGAGATTAATTATGCTATTAYGTAAAGATTGTTTCTTTTCTCTGTAGGACTTAAATTAGCTGGACATCAGCACAGTTTCT
Source organism: Nothoprocta perdicaria (assembly GCF_003342845.1). Taxonomy (NCBI): domain Eukaryota; kingdom Metazoa; phylum Chordata; class Aves; order Tinamiformes; family Tinamidae; genus Nothoprocta; species Nothoprocta perdicaria. The sequence continues at coordinate 2,628,973 of NW_020455854.1, read as the reverse complement.
TTCTAAAGTGAAATCACTTCTTTTATTATTCTGTCTACAGCTATACTCTCTCATACATTCTGCTCAAATTCACCAGACTTAGTCTCCAATACAGCAGCTAATTTTAATATGTACAACAGGTAAATATTAACATGTGCCAGCATCAAACCAACATATTCTCCGTGTCCCCACTTCCCATGTCCTCTGCCTACATTTTGCCATGTACAGAAGCCATGTACAATGTCTCCACAGCTCCCTGCAGGAACGTAGGTATCTTCATTTCTACCGGTAAATCTCCAAATAGTCTTCATCGTTTTGACACTGCCCTACAAGACAGGCTCAGTCACTTTTAAATTTAGTTCAATGACTCTTTAAAATCCTGTCTTTTTCCCTTCTAATTCTTTCTTACAGCTTTCCAATCTGACATCCAACTAGASCATATTAAAATTAGCATGACCAAGCTGTGGCCTGACTACAGCTGTGGCCATCATCAAGCATGACTCTTCAGCCCTAGTTAAATACTCCTCTCCACTGAAAGACACATGGACAAAGCTTTAGGAAAAATAAAAAGAAGCCTTTCAAAGCTCTGGCTTCTGTATATGCTACAGCATATTCCAGGGCTTTCCAAAGTACGTCACCTATGCTGTCTCTTCCAAAAGACCATTCCAGCAGACAGACGTCAGATGTCACAACCCAACCTCACTCTTATGCCAGAAGCTAGAAGGGTTTTTTTTTGGAACTTAAGAGTTTTGTCCATTTATCTCCCTTGCAGAACTACATGTTTTGGTCCGCAGGCAGTTTTCCATATGGAACTGATACAAAGCTGCCTATACAGGCCTGCACATTAAGCCTTGAAATAGGGCTACAGGTATTACGTGAGGAGGTTCAATCTGATATCTGATACACAAAGCCCATATAGTCTGTATTGCCTTTTTCTTTTTCCCCTCCTCCTTCTCCCAGTTTATTTTAGCTGCTGGTTTTGAAACAGTTGCTTTGTTTCCTCACCGCTCTTTCCCYGAATCCTTCTGGGATCCTGTCCTCTCCACACTACCTTTCCAATTGCTTCATTAGCGTAACCTCTATCAGATCTGTTCTTGAGCCTAGCATCAATTCCTTCCTCTTTTCACTCTCTAATTGGTATTTTTTTTAATCTATCTCAGCTTCAATTGATAAGGTGTCACATTCAACATCTCTGACTCTTTCTCTTCCTCAGCTAATAACTAGGGCCTGCCAATTCTTCTACAATATTCTCTACAAGTTATTTGCTTTCATCAACACTAATCAACTCTCTCATATTATGGTGGCCATCCTTCACCTCTCCTATTTGCAATTCCCTCCTTATGATCTTTTATTCACTGAAATCCGCACCTGCACTACCAAAAATCACTCTTCTCTTTCCCTCTGCTGCTATGTCACTCTTTTTGACACTTTCCCCACTTCTTTTGCCTTTGAATAAAGTTCAAGTTTCTTATCCTCAGGGATTCAGACCGTTCAAGGCTCTGCACGAAAATCTGTTCCTGTTTAACATTTACAGCCTAATTAACTCACATGCCTTCCTTTCTCCAACAATCCTCTCAATATTCTCACACACCKGTAGCACTTCTCCCTTATGCTCTTGGGATAAATTCGTCCTTTGAAATACAAACTTTTCAAGAAAGATAGCATGACTTGGATGTTCTGAGCTATGTTTGCACAACATAATGTATAATATGTTCAACATTATGTCAGAAATATACTGGAGACATTTAAGAAAAAAATCAGGTAGTATTTTTCTGCATTGATGTATGACCACACATAACAGGCAACAAGCAGCTCCTGTATCTCCCAAAATCAACCTAGGACCACGCACGTTTCATATAACCTGCCCTTACTGCCTCTTCTCCCTACACAAACAAACTTATAGGCATGTTGGATACAGATTTTTTTAAAAATAAAGGACTCATTTAAATTTGTTCATGCTATTTGTATTTATGTCATTTCTACAAGCACTGGCTGCATTTATTTATTCAGTATGAAAGAGAACTTGCTGCAAATTACAAGTAATAAAACCTCCTGAAGAGACAAATTCAGGTTTGTCCTTTTCACCTGGTACTTAAAAAGAATCCCATCCCCACGGTCCTATTTTCAGACACCAGTGCACATTAAAAAATAACAAAGCCACATAAGAYAATATAAAATCAAAACCCACAAGTAAATTTAAGATCTAAAATGCAGTTATAAACAACTGCTTTTATGTAAATACACTCGTTTTCAAGTCTGAACAGTACTTTACTCAAAAGATCTACAAGGGTTAAAGAAACTAAAGGAGAGGTCAGATAACAAAACAAGTGTCTCCACACCAGGTGCTGAGCACTTTCTTTAAAGAAAAATAAATTTTAAAACATGCAAATTATTTATCTTCTGGCCAGCAGTGCTTCCCAGTACAGCGTCTGATTGCTCGCATATATTGAGAGGACATTCTTGAATAATTTCTGCAAACAAACTCCAACCTTGCTTTTTTCCCTAGCTTTTACTCACCAACCTAATTTTCTTCTCTGCTCCCATGTATGTACGAAATCCCTCTACACTTCCACATCCCAAGAGCAGAAAAGGAGCAGAAATGTTACTATTGTTAGAGCAGGAATCAAAGCTAAAGCTAACATGGGCAACCTTTGTGCCTTCCTGCCAAAGGTGCTGCCAATGYACAGAGAGCACAACAAATAATTGGGAGACAGCAGACTAGTGATCTTCTCCAAAACATACGCTTAAGTTCAGGGAAGCAAAAAGTCAAAAAAGTAGAGATGTAATAGATAGTCTTGTTAATYAACGAGTTCTGCATTTAAATGAAGCACAGGTCTGGCGCTATAGATGCTGACATATTTTTTAAGGGGTCATTCAAAGTAGTTAAAAGCCAAAACATGACAAGTAGCTTCTTCATGTTACACTATTATATTCACAAGTTACCTAGATTAAGTAAAAAGCATCATCCTTTATAGCTCTTGCAGGTTATTATACAGCAAAAAAAAAAAGGTCATTTCAAAAATAAAGTGTTTGAAAGCTGTAAAATTATTAATTTCAGCAGTTTACAGAATTGCAAGTTTCCTACATATTTTGCATCAGCTCAAACCTGTGAGTACCGTCTCTGAGAATGACACCCTGGTTTATTCTGCCTGCCTGCTCGGACACTCCTGCAGAACCCATCTCCTCAGMCACTGGAGGTGCTGGCAATGCCTCCACTGCAGGAAATGAGCCAACCTCAGCAGCTCGCTTTATCYTGGCCACGCAACAGTCCTCAGGTGCTAGCTTCAATTTTGGGGCAACCTAAACCAGGTGTGAACCATCGYCCTGCAAACATTCCACAGATAAAAGAAACAGCAGAGAAAGAAAAGCAAGACTAACTAAAAAGAGGACAAACAGCAACAAATAAAGCATCCAGGTTTTTTTCTGTCCTCTACAAGTCAAACACACTGAAACTAGTAGGACTCTGAATACTCAATGAATGCAGCACTGGGCTCTCCGGGCAGAAAAATACCTGCAGTGCTGCAGATTAAGCCAGCAGCAATATTTTTCTCAAGGATTTTGTGATCGTTTTCAATTTAGAATACATGAAAATGAGTACAGTTTATCAGTTTCTGCACTAAAAGGCCACTAAAATCATGGTAAATATCAGAACTATATTATCGTTTACACCTGAGCCACACTGACAACTCTACAGAATTTGTCACTGACCTTCCCACAAAGTTAGTGCTTTGATTCTATCATTATTCTTACTTCAATATTTGAAAAGTTATTGCTGAAGAGCYATTGTCAAGATTGAAACAATATGAAAAGAAATATAATTGAGGGGAAAAAAAAATCCTTAACTATCTTCTTTACCTAAGTCTTGCCAAAATAATTCAACTGCAAAATAACTTAGTCCAGGAACAAGACAATTTGGCTGCATAATTCATCAACAATCTTAATCCTGTGTATAAGTATTAGGCTGTCTACAGAAATGCTTGGGAACATGTAGGAAAATTCACTGCAGGCTAGGGAGTTACAAGATGTATTGCTAATGGATAAAACAAATAAAGCAAAATCCACCTCTGGCTTCTGCAATCATGTACAACATTAAACGTGTCATATTTAACCCTCACCTGAAATCCAAATGCTTTACATGGAAAATTGATGTTATTTAATAGTTTATCCTCAAAGAAATGACTGTTTATTCCTTAGACTGCTGTAGGTCTCACTCCATCCAAGCAAAACTGCAAAACTCTGATCAAGAAAATCCAGGGGTCTTTCTTCATATATGGACTCTTATTCCTAACTACTGGAAGAATTTCGATATTTTACTATTTTAAG